>NW_024868120.1:140361-173514 GCF_013358625.1 Macadamia integrifolia
TTTTTTTTTTTTTGATTTAATTTAATTTAAAGTAAAAACTTCATTATTAAGCAGTAAAAAAATATTTACATTAATTTGTCTCATTCAACAGAAGATCACTTTCTTTTGTGCATATAACCATAGAAGCCAATGTGTAAACAAAAACCATCAACATCAGATAAACTAAAGAAGCAAAAGTTGGCCATGTTAATAGAGCTGTATAATTTTAAAACTACTGGCAAAATGTTCCGTGTCCAAGCACAAAAACTTGAATTCTTCGATAGGGTATTACACCTTTTCATCTTGATGCTTCCCAAAAGGTAATGATGTGGTTAAATACACTGTTGCTGATTTTTACATATGGTAATACAATGAAATTTTCACAAGTTCATCTGTGAAACCCTTTGGAAGTGTGTTCTAGATTAAAAAAATATAAATATAATAATTTGATTGGAATTTTTTTCTTCTCTTGGGCTTGCCAAAATTTCCCATGGTGTGGATGGTTAGCAAGCGTTATCTTTTTTTTTTTTTTCCCAGAAGTTTTGGGATTTGATTCGAGGGGATGTGTGTGCTTTTACCAACATTTTTTTTTTTCCTCGTTATTTTCCTTCCCTTGTGCCAACCATATTCTTGTTTGCATGATCCCTAAGAAGATAATGGTATAAGGGTGGAAGACTTTTAAACCGTTAAGTCTTCAAAATCGTGGGAACTCTGTCCTTCATTCCTTTAATTATTCTTTTCAATCTAATTCTATTCCTGATAGATAAATCATTGATAATATTATCATTGTTTAGGAAGTATTTCATATGTGTGGACAACATATTAATTATGACAAAAGTGATGTTTTCTTCATTAAAAAGTTTTGCTGGTTGAGAAGTCGCATCTTTGCTCCCTCATTGGCATCAAAGAAATGAATAGAGATGCAACTTACTTGGGAACTACCATTTTTCATATTAGATCGCGAAGAATTGACTTCATTCATTTTGTCAATATGGTGGATAAATGTTTGGCTAATTGGAAAGCCAACTTATCCCTTCCTACTTACGACTTTCTTTGCCTATTTTCCATGAAATAAATGTCATAGTTTATATTCCAGCTATCTACGTGTCGGGAACCAAAAAGCTTCACCTTAAATATTGGAAAAGAGTATGTTCTCCTTTTTTTTTTTTTTTTTTTTTTTTTGATGTGGGGGGGGGGGTGGGATGTGGGGCTTGGCCTTAGGGATTCTACAACTTAAAACAAAGCCCTCCTTAAGCTTCGTTGGCGATTACTTACTAATAACTATACTCTCTAGGCTTAGGTGTTAAAAGCTAAATACTTTCATTCTAAATCTCTGACCCCTCAGTTTTGGCTAAAAGGGGATCCCTCACTTAGAACAATATTGTAATCATTTTACCATTTAAAAAAAAGAAGTCTTAAAAAAAAAAGGTTTTTCCTTCACATGCAGATGATTGTTGGTGTACTATTTCAAAGCTATGCATTTCAACCACCAAGATTGATGTTAATTTTGTTTTTTTTTTAAATAATAGTGCTATTAACTTTGTTGGACTGTCTAACAAGTGTAATCCCTCCTCTTACTCGAGAAAGTGGAGATTTTTTTGGAAACTGAAAATTCACCTAAAATTTGAAATCTTTTTCTGGAGGCTTCTATTGGATGACCTTCCTGTTAAAGCCACTCTTGGAAAATGGATGAACAGTGATGTCACCTATGAAATCTATAACACACAAGGAAACCACTTGGCATGTTCTTTCCTCATGTGATTTCTTCAAACATTTATAGGCTGTGAGACCATTGGGGTTAAAAACGAAATGCCTTACTAGTCACTCGATCTTGGATCTGATTACGCTCTTCTTTTCTTCTATCATTCATTCCTGAACAGATCATCATTGGTTCCTTAGCGTTTTAATGATTTCCTCATATTTTATTTGGTCCCATAAGAATCAGGTGGTTAATCTTCATATGAAACCTAATCCCATCTCTATTTTATCTAATATTAATTTGATTATTAATTTGTATTTATCTCCTTACTCTGATGAGTCTCTTTGTTCTAAGGGACATATTGAATAACACTTTAATATCCAGGAGTATGTCATCTTTTCCATTCCTATATTTTCCTATTTTATTATGCACTAGAGTTTTCGATTTTTCTTACAAATCTCAGGTTGGGCTTGTGGCATTCTTTTCCGTGGTTGTTTTGTTTTAGTTTCTATAGATTGCCTGATGACAAGAAAAAGAATTGATGCGGAAACCTGAGGTATTCTCTATGACCTTAAATTAGCCAATAATAAGAGTTGATGATATCTAAAATCTGGAGCGACTCGAAGGAGATGCATCGTATGGTAGTGGACTGTAGCATCTACTCTTGGCCTTTGAGCATCACACCTCTATTTCCTGATGTTTATAAATTTCTTCTTTTAACTACCTTTTGTTTCAAGCAGTCTAACGACATCCTGCTTTTACTTAAGCATATTGCTTACCCTGCTATGCCAAAAACATGTAATCTTTTGGAAACTGGTAATGTATTGGATGATTATATCAACCTCCCCTTGCGTTTGCCTATATTATGTCCTTCCCCCTAAAAATTCGTTTATTACATTCCCACCTCTCATGACACAAAAGTGAATTGATAATTATCAAGATTGAAACTGAACCAATATAAAAGAAAGGTCGAAGGTTTCACCCTCATACCCCACCTTTCTTGATATAATAGTAAATAGATTTGTTTGTAATTAATGCGGCTAGGTGGCCCTTTGCTGGTCCCTTGTGGATCCCTATATAAGATCATCCAAAGGTTGCCAACCTGGGATCAGAACTGGAGACTGTTCAAGAATAAACTCAATCAAAGCGATCCATTAGATTGATTTATATTTTAAAATTAGAATCAAAGAGAATAGATTAATCGATTATAACCAACAGGAATTTCTACCCAAAAAAAGAAACCAACAGGAACCGATTTATAAACATTCATAGATGCGTGTTTAGGTTTTCTCTCACTACACTCTTTTGGGCCAAGCATACTCATGTTAAAATGGGCCAATAAGTCCACGGGCTTTAAATTTCATAAATATTTATTAAACTTTATCATAAATTATATATGGACCCAATATATATGCTAAAAATTATATTCCTTGGGCTTAATTGACTAGGAGTTTGGTCTTTGGACTGATAAAGAATAAGGACCAATTAAAAATTAGAATCAGAAATTTGAATTAGATCGTACTAAGGTTCTCTTTGGTATAATTTTATTTATATTTATTAACTATTTTTTAGAAATTATTTGTGACAATAAATTAGAGACTACAAATAGTATTCGTTTGATTATTATTTATAAAATTGATTATATAATGAGAAATTAGGATTCAGTTTTCACCTTCTTCAGCTTTTGAACTTCGAGAGAGATGATAAGATTTGGGGTTTTTTTATTGTAAAAGTACAAAACATATTGAAGTTATCTATTTACCATTGATTTTGAATAGTTTAGCAGACGTAGCTTAAAATAATTTGTGATTTATGATTTATTTTAATTTATTATAAATGAAAATAAGTGCTATAAATTACAACAAACACTTGTAAAAATAAAAATAAGTCAAATAAATACAAATAGAAATCAAAACAAAGAGACCCATTAAAACTTGGAGAAAAAATTTAATTGGTTAGGACGCCGTCTGTGGGAATCGAACCCACGACCACATGGTTAAAAGCCATGCGCTCTACCAGCTGAGCTAAGACGGCTTAGCATTTGAAGTTGAAGTTATTAGGGTGGACTCTAAATCAAGCATTCACCAACCCCGAGCTTATCTGGCTGTGCTAATTAAGAATTGCTTTTGTTTTCACACTAAGAGTGCTTCTACAAATTTCTATCCATGAGAAAATAACATATTTTATTGCTTCTACATGAAAAGAACATATTTGATAATTGACACCTCGGGTGTAGCTCCACTGATCCAAAGGCTTGTGTGTTAATAGAAGTTTTTAATTTGAGTCTCTTCGTGACTGATTTGTTACACAAGTTAGGAGTGGCATGTGTGTAACCGGAGTTTATCCTTGGGCCTGAACCATAAAACCGGGTAAGTTCAAGGGGTTACTCGTTAACCAAAAAAAAAAACATATATATGACCGATGAAAGAAAGAGAGATATTTCACTAATGAGAGAGAGAGAGAGAGAGAGAACCATGGCATAATGTGCTTGGGTTACACATTGCTTAAAGTGGAGCAAGGGATGAGGGCCTTAGTGAGATTGATTTGTTCTAGGATTGGAAAATTAATTGTAAAATGCTTCTCTATTTCTAGTCTGAAGGCTCAGTTCATTTCACGTCATGGTTTCAAGTATCGGTATTGTATTGATTATATCGTATTGTTATCAGTTGAGAGTGATATTAATACCGATAGCTGATTAATTCAGATCAACTACCCATATCGTTTCAGGGGTAAAATAGTAAAAAATCATATACTTTTTCTTAAAAAAGCAAAGACAAAAGTGACCGACATGCACTGATCCGATCAAATACCTAAATCCTTGTTTCACAAAGTTTCTCGATATTTTTGAGGTAAGCCTAGGTAGTTCTGCACCCCCCCCCCCCCCCGACCTCACATATGCGTGAGGCTCATGCACTACGTACGTGCTCTTGACCAAATATGCTTCCATGCCACCTTTTTATAACTCTTGCTAATGTAGCACAAAGACTATGCCTCCTTATCTTTTATGAGAGAGTTTTCTTTATCGTTGTTACCTATCGGGGGTGGCTAGGCACTGACGTGTGTCGCTTGTGATTTACTTACTAAACTAGTGTTGTATATACATGTTCCCTATTTTATCCCATACAAAAAACACATAAGTTGAGGTATGGGCTTTCATCTCATCCTTAACCTGAATAATTAAATTCTAAAATTAGATTATTTGCATTCGGTCTAGTTTTACCAGTTTCTATTAAGTTTTCTTTATTTAGTTTACATGCGATTATAGTGCTGATCACATTCGGTTTCACCTTTTCACCATTTGATTCTATTTATTTTAGTTCATGTATCGATATATTACAAGTGTGACTTACAAGGTGGCATCGTATTCCATAAAAAAATCATGGATTTTGGTAATAATTCTTATCATTTGGTAACGTGATCATTTTGTATATGTTGTTTAACATTATTCTTCATGTCTGCCTTTAATTTGCTTATGAATAAATGATGGCTTTGGTGTGTTTGCTATTTATATTAGGATCCTAATTTTTATAACATTGTTATGTGGGGAAAATTATATTGTTTCATGAGTGTTGGTGTAGCTACAGATTAGGTCAAGTGAAATGGAATTGGGAAGTAGAAAACAAATATAGGGAAAGGGATTGACTAATTTTTTAGTTTTTATTAGTTCATATCCTATGCAGTTGGTTTTTTATAAATGGTTTCTGTTGGGTCACCACTAGTAGTTTCCGATTTTCAACCGAATCGAACCAAGAAGAGAACCTATGAAAACGAAACTACACATTTCTTTGGGATTTGATTCAATTTGATTGTAAACATTCGATCCTAGTTCTGGAACTCAGTTTCGATTCCATTTTGACACCTTTAGCCTAAGCTATTCGTGTCTTTCCCCACCACTTTCTCTGAGGTCATTTTAGGTAACTATTTTGAATCCTTCACTTGCAATTTGAATCAAATCACTCTTCCGTGCTAGAGCATCCAAAGGACTTTGTTGAACATGGTTATGCCACTGTTAACGCCTTTCTAGCAATTTGTCATATATTGGGGCTACTCCTAAACTAGCTCTAATATGATTATTCTTTACTTTATCATTTTTAGTTTTGTCACTCATCCATCGAAACATCTCCATCACTACTATACTGTGTTTATCTATATGATATTTCTTAACTGTCCAACATTCCACACTATACATCATAGCTGGTCATAATATTGTTATATTATAATAGTACATTAAAAAGTGTGATGCAATCAAGTTTGGGCTAGGAATGTAAATGGATAATCGAAAACCTGATTTCGATTCACATCCGTATTTGTTTAGGAGTATTCAGATTCAAATTAGATTATCTTAAAAGTAATTGTCCAATCTAAATAAATAATTAACTATTATAAGAAAAAATTAGATAATTAATGATCTTGAGGGTTCTTGAATTTTCGACATGTTCTAGAGAATAAGGAAAAGAGCTAAGACAACTGAGAGACCTGGATTAAGAGCAAATCATATCATTCGAAGGAGGAAAGTGTGGGTTACACAAGTCATAGATGTAATAGATAGTTGAAAATTCGAATTCGATTCGCATCCGTATCCGTTTAGGGTATCCATATCCAGTCAGAGAATATTCGGATTATGCCACTTAGTTCCAAACCTATTTGCTTAGGTTGCTTTTGTCTTGCCATTAATTATTTTGTGGGATTTTTTTTTTTAAATTAATACACAATTTTATAAGGATTAGAAAAGGGGAAAATTAATTTACTAAAATGCAATACAAAAATACTGGAAAAAAACATCCACTTTTAAATTAAGGATATTATTTTACTAAAATAGAGATTGTATCTTAACCGCTAGTACTTATTTTTCTGAGGAATAATCACTACCCTCCCCTGAACTATAGCTAAATATCAAGTTCCCCCACATTTTTTTTCAAATATTTCACTCCCCTCCTCTCAAACGAAAAGATTCTATCTACCATGCATGGAAGTGTGAATTGACTGTTAAATCTACAATATTTTTTTCATAATATGACTAAAATACCCCCATACCTGTAGAAAACCCCCTCTTCTCCTTACACCACAAAAAAAGAGAAAAAGCAAAGACCAGAGACCCCACCGTTGATACTACAGATTCAAAGATAAATCACCTCAACTGTGAAGAAAATCATAGAAAGAGACAAAGTGACTGAAGTTTGTGCACTCTAAAGTCTGACCTGCCTGTGTGACTACACTACTACTCACCTGGACCTTACCTAAGGTGTTACATGTAACTACATGTATATTCTAGAGAACAATAATAATGCATCACAAATACAAAAAACAAAATTGAAAGTTAGAAGCAACTAAATATATGCAAAGCTCCCACTAATAAAATACACCAAAATAACTAATAAGCCCCATATTAGTGACAAAATCTTGGAAAACTTTTGGAATCAAACCCTTTATTAGCAGATGAATAATTATTTTTATCAGTAGTAATGTAATTCTACAGAAATTTATAACTCATGAACTTACTCCTACTAGTATTTAGATAAAACCTGTTTGATTCAATAAAGAACCTTAGTTTGAACAAAATTAACAACCACTGGCTTAGGAGGCACATCGATTCCAAGATTAAAATCCATTATCATAATAGTCAGAGAAATATTAAAAGATTAGCTCAATTCCTAAAAATTGGAACCATTCAAAATTTTAATAGAAAATAGATGGGAAGTCAAAGCTGACAAATATAACCATACATATTTACTAAAATATACAATAGACAAGAACAAAAGTATATTAATATCCCAACAATATAATTAAACCTAACTAACTGGGCTATTAATTAGATTTATCACAGTTTTTTTTAATAACAGTAAGAAAATATAAACTGAGAAACGATATTCTCGACGTCATCAGAGTCATACTTGCAGTGGCAAGATCACCCAACATGTAGTGAAATCTTTCACATGCAATGCGAGATGTTCAAAACAACATTACCCTGAAGATTTCATCACTTGAGACAAGAACCTCCAAAGTTGTGAAGCCCAAAATGTCACCCTCACACTATCAAGCGAAACCGACTAAAAGAAAACTCACCTATGGTGGCAAAAGCACATCATTCGTCATATGATTTCTTTAACTACAATCCATCTAGAATAATCAATAGCGAATTCACAAGCTCAGTAACTAGCCCACTTAGAGGAAGCATAATCACTGAAATTATGAAAACCTATAGACTTGGATTGTTACCAAATGCCCGTGGTTTTATATTTGGGTGCAAATAACAAAATGGGTTATATTTAACTAAAAAAATTCAACACAAGCCCACAAAAGCAACCCATTGCAAACTCTAATAGTCAATATGGCAACACCATGATTTAGCAGTTATCTAAATGAGTACATTCTTAGTATGATAGTTTTGTACTTCTAGCATTTACCATAAATAAATAAATAAATCTAAATATGATAATTTTCTATAATGATAACATGGTATGAAAGTTCATAACATTTATTCATGATAAAAAAAACACACGAAATATGTTGCCTTATCCATAATTCATTAGATATAAGAAGCTGTATACAAGTATGAACTGATGAAATTTATAACATCATAATTACTACATCATATTAAGGATTTTAACAATATATCATGAATTGTTTCAACACAAGAGGGAAAAATGACATACCATTCACCGTCGATGACATGTTATTTCCAGCGGAGATTGACGTAGCCATTGATAGCGTCCTTGCACGAATGAGTAACCTTCTTCTTCTTCAATTGAGGTAGGTTTTTTCTCTTAGTATTTTCTCAATACACTTCTCTAATATGTGAGATTAGTACGTAACCATATGAGGGGGGGCCTAGTCTCCTTTAATGCCCATCTCCCATTAAGGTAGGCCAATCAATTATAGAGTAAATCTTCCTTATTTGCAATCAAATTAATAATGAGGGTGTCCTTAATAGAATCCAAGATATTTTTAATCAAATCAAATATTGGGTTTCCATAATGAAACCCAATCAATGGTCAATTGGGACAAATAAGAAAAATAAATCCTACAATCTCTCACTTGGACCATTTAACCAGTTCACAGCAACCCAAGTTTTATTTTTGAAAAACAAGTTAAAAGATTTGTTTGTTAAAGCGATAATTCTTAGATTCCAATAATTTTAGAAAAACAACTCAAAGTGGCCACTTTAACAAAAAACCTCATCCTTGGTTATATTCAATAATACCTTAAATGAATGAAATTACTGATAAGAACTATGATGGTTATGCATCATTTATCAGTCGACACGCTCTCTTCCACAATCACAGTATCAATAATTCCACCTAAATCGATTCTTAAGTAGTAAAACAAATAATAAACGGTCTAAACAATAATATCTCATTCATATCACAATAATTGTATACACAAGATAAAAATAAGAAATAATTAAGAACATCCATAAATATGATCATAACATATAATAGAGTGTGTCTATAATAAAACATGACCAATACATCAAACCTTAGTAAGATCTATATCAGATACAAGATCTATAAAGAGCTTATGTGCCATTGCCTTGATCAACGGATTTGCAATCATCAGACTTGTCTGTATATGAGATCCAGCCACATTCTGTTCCTGAGCAGCTTCCTTCACAAAGTTGTACTTCCCAGTATATGCTTAGCTCTGCTAGAATGCTTGTCATTCTTGGAGCAATACACAGTGGCGACGTTGTCACAGTAAAGTCTAAGCAGTTTTATAATGGAGTCGACAACCCGAAGCCCAGAGATATAATTTCATAACCAAATCACTATTGATGTGGCCTCAAAGTATGCCACGAACTCTCCTTCCATGGTAGAAGTGGAGACATAAGTCTGTTTCTTGGACTTCTAAGAAATTGTTCCACCAGTAAGTAGAAAGACATAACCAGATGTAGACTTTCTGCTATCGAGGCAACCAACAAAATCTGAATAACCAATCACTTCCAACTAATCAATTGCTCTGTAAGTAAGCATGTAGTTTTTCATTCCTTGTAATAATAGTCACCTTCTTGGCCGCCACCCAATGATCTATACTTGGATTACTAATGTATCTGCCTAACATCCTAACTTCAAAGTTAATATCTGGACGAGTGCAAATTATGGAATACATAAGACTTCCCACAGTTGAAGAATAGGAAATGTCTTTTATCTGTTCTTACTCTAAATCATTCTACAGATATTAGCTCAAACTAAACTTATCACCCTTAATCATAGGAGCAACACTAGGGGTGCAAGTCTTCATATCATATCTCTGAAGAACTTTATTAATGTAGGCTCTCTGTGATAGCCCAAGCAGCTGACGAGATCTATCTCAAAATATCCCGATGTCGATAACAAAAGATGCCAGGCCCGTATCCTTCATTTAAAGTTCTCAAAAAGGAATGCTTTCATATCCTTAAACAAACCAGGATCATTGTTGGCAAGTAAAATATCATCTACATACAAGATCAGGAATATAAACTTGCTCCCACTAATTTTCAGATAAATACATTTGTCAAAAGTGTTCTCTACAAATCGAAAAACATAATGATGTGGTTGAACTATAAATATCACTGTCTAGAAGCTTATTCAAGTCCATAAATTGATTTCTTTAATTTGTACACCAGACTTTCCTTTCCTTGTACACTATATCTTTCTGGTGATTCATGTAGACTTCTTCCTCTAAATCTCCATTCAAGAGTGCCGTCTTCACATCCATCTGGTGAAGCTCCAGATCATAATGATCCACCAATACTAAAATGATTCTAAGTGAGTCCTTTTAAGAAACATGAGAGAAGGTCTCATAGAAGTCAATGCATTCCTTCTGAGTGAAAACTTTCACGATTAATCTGGTTTTATGCCATTCAACTTTACTTTTCGAGTCATGCTTGGTCTTAAATACCCATTTACAACTAATCGCTTTTAATCCCGAAGCTAGTATAACTAGCTCCCAGACTTTATTGTCACTCATAGATTTTACCTCGTCTTTCATGACATCTATCAATTTATTAAAATCATTATCATTCATAGCTTGTGAAAAATTTAAGGGGTCATCCTTGATTCCAATATCAAACTCAGACTCTTGGAGATACACTATATAATCATCCGAAATAATAGACCTTCTCACTTTTTGAGGTCTACCCTGTACTTCTGACTGAGGTGGAGGTAAATCCACAGTGTTCTCAGTGACAACATCCTCATGGAATGGTACATGCTTTTATAGTTTGTTGTTCTACAAGATCATTATCAATGGTAATTTGTGGAATAACAATGTCATCACAATGTACAAGAGCTAGAAGTGTAACATAGAGCTCCTCAAATACCACATTACGTGGTTCGACACTCCCACTAATGTCGCCATCCTCTAAGAATCTAGCAGTTGAAGTTTCCACAAACCTAGTACTATACTTGGGCACATAAACCTAAATCTCGTTGACCATTGGCAATATCCAATAAAGTAACAAAAAATTATCCTAGGGTCGAGTTTCCTTTTATGTGGATTATACAATCTGTCTTCAGCTGGACAGCTCCATACATGTAAGTGTCTCAAACTAGGTATCGTTCTCATCTATAACTCATAAGGAGTTTTAGGAACTAACTTACTGGGAACTCAATTCAAGATATATACAATTGTTTTCAAAGCTTCGCCCCATATAGACTCAAACAGTGATGACTTATCATACTACGAATCATATCCTTATAGGTACAATTACCCTTTTCTGCAATTCCATTTTGTTCAGGTGTACCAGGAAGTGTATATTGGGGAGTGCTTCCCTTCGATTTAAAGAAACAGACAAATGGTCCATCAACTTGCGCTAAGTCTATATGTCTACCGTAATACTCACCCCCTCTATCAAATCTCATAGTCTTGATCTTTCTGTCCAACTTGTTTTCGACTTCGGCACAATATGTCTCAAAGACATTTATGCTTTCAGACTTTTCCTTCAACAAGTAGATGTAACAATATCATGAGTAATCATTAATAAAGGTGATGAAATATGTCTCACTAGTAATGCAGGGGTCAAATGGTTCACAAATATTTGTATAAATTAATCTTAACAGTGCATCACTGCTTATGGCAGTAACTTTATTTGTCTTAGATTACTTACTTTTTATGCAATCTATACAAGTACCAAAGTCAGTGAAGTCCAAAATAGGCAATACATCTTCCTTCACTAACTTCTCCGTCCTAGGTCTGAAAATATGACCTAGATGTCTATACCACAAGGTTGAGAAAACATTATTGATGGACTTATGTTTAGTTCCAACATTCACATGTAAGGTAAGTAAAGGATTTTCAAAAACAGAATTCAAATTAAATCTATAAAGATCATCACATAAATATCCAGTAAATACTAGATTATTGTCTTTATAAACTTTAAAAATATTATCCCCAAATATAAAGTTATAACCCTTAGAATCAAGTTTTGACAGAGAAGCAAGATTTTCAAAAATAGAGAGGACACTCTATGTCCTTCTTACGATATAACACTATGTTAGCCATTTGCCGTCCTACTTGCTTCAATTTCTGCTCCTCCTGAACGCACTTGCTCTGAAGCTCATTCAAATCCCATTTATCATTATTTGTGTTATAATTGATCTTGAATGGTTCAAACTTTTGAGGAATAGACTGAAGAACCAACCCAACTAGGAAAGGTTCATTCAGTATCTAGTCCATCTTGGTCAGTTGTGCAGATAAATTTATCATTTCACAGATGTGATCAGTTATGCCACTACTGCCCTTATATTTCATATTCACTAATTTGGCCATGAGAAATCTTGCAAGAGACTTGTCTGTGGTAGAGAACCACTTTTCAATTGATGCTAGATATGTCTTTACATCATTAGAGTTAACAACTAATCCTTTAATAACCTTTCTAATTATTTTCGTGATAAACAAAAGGCACAACTAGTTTGATTGAGTCTACTTCTCATGAAGACTGATCTCATCTGTAGTACTCTTATTAGTGAGATTAGTTAGCTTCTTAGTGCTTAAACAGTAGTCATGATTGATAGTAGTTAGATAGTATATCAACTCCTCGTGCCAATCCGAGAAGTTTGAGCCAGCAAAGATACGGACGAAATTAGGGACAGTCATATGTGATGGTCATTCTAAAATAAAACATAAATACTTGCTTAAATATCAATAATGCCTTGAGCTTCAATAATTCTAGAAAGAGCAACATGTTACATCATTACAATCTATCGTTCAGGATCAAGAAAACAATATGCTAGTGGTGCACTCAACAGCTATTAGAAGTCATCTTTAGGATTAGAAAACTATCCAAATAGTCAAGCAAAGATGTGTGCCTTTGGACACTCCTATCACAACCCAACTGTTAGACTAATGATTATCACAGTGTCTTATGATTTATTTTTAATTTGATGATATTACAGTTATGTTTAAGGTTAATAGTTGTGGCCATCACAACCATGATGAAATGTACATCGTTGGATACTCCCGTTCAACCTAATTGCCTAACCTAATACCCTAAACTAGTTGTAATATTTATGGGATAAATTTCATTTAAATTTGAGACTAACAGTTAGATTTGACACAATTGAGAGAAATGTGTACCTTTGGATACTCTCACTCTTCTCAACCATGTGATTGTCATTAATACCTTAAAAAAAATTTATGATGTCATTTATTTAATGACGTTTGGATCTAGTTATTTTTAGTTTAATCACTTTAAAAGTTCATGATTGATCCGCTTTGGTGCCAATCGAATCACTAGTTTTCTTAGTTTTATCCCTAAAAATCCAACATCTAATCATTTATAACATCATTAATCTATTAATTTAATTATCCCAAAGTTTTGTACAATTAAAGTCATTAATGTGTTATCTTAAAGTTCTCCTAAGATGGCAAACATAGGAGAAGACATAATCAAATTTAAAACGAATACAGAATCACATCGGAAGCGATTATGTAATAATTCTGTCATATAAAGAAAATTCCGTCACTAAAAAGTTATGTTTCCATCCCTAATATGTGTTTTCTTGTTACTTAAAGTTTCATCACATAAACATGTTTGTTTTCATAAACAAAAATATACATTACAATAAATAGAACACAAAATTAATAGAAACACATTAAAAAAATTATGACATAAAGAATAGAAACAGAAAATTGTTCTAGAATAGAAACAGAAATATAATACTATTCCAGAACAGAAACAGAAAATTATTTCAATAAACAGAAATTGAAATAGATATAGATTGAAACAAACAAATTTATATGCAAATTTATTTTCAATTTATACATTTTTTGAAACAAATAGAATCTTTCCGGATTATTTCAATCAACATCGAAAACTTGACCGACGACGATCAAATTCCATTGGGTCAAAAATTTAGGTCGGGTCAAGTCCAAATAAACCTGGTTTGGTTCAATTTGATCCAAACTTATTTTATCCAAAATGGTTCGATTTGGTTTGATTCAATAGGATTTGGTTTTGGTTCAAATAGACCCATTGATGGGCTCTAGAGCTTAATGGGCTCCAGTAATGGGTTCAAGTCCTTTTAATTTGAATTAAACATTATATGGGCTAAAGTCCATATCCGAATCACTTAAAAGAAATAAACCCAGTCCAAGAAGAAAATAAAATAAAAAATTACTTAATAGATTCATAAATCCTTAATAAAATTATTATGTCCCTTTTTTCTTTAACCTTGAGACCATATATTATGAATCGAACCATACGAGTTCTATCTGATTATTATAGTCTCTTTAATAATTGATTTTAATTTATGTTATGATTGATTTCAACATTTTTAATAGTTGATCCTAATAATGAATAACTCAAAAAATATTCTAAAATCAAAATATTCAAATAAAGAAATTCACTTTGATAGTTGTTCTCAATTTTACGAAACGATCCATAACTTATTAGCAAACTCAAGCTCTGATACCATTAATAGAATTTATAGCTTCATAATTTTTAAAATCATATTAAGGATCTTGCCAATACACCATGAACCATTTCAATATAAGAGGGAAAAATGACATACCATTTACCATCGATGAGGTGTTATTTCCAGTGGAGCTTGACGCAGCCATTGATGTCATCTTTGCATGAATGAGCAACCTTCCTCTTCTTCAATGGAGGTAGATTTCTTCCCTTAATGTTTTCTCAGTACACTTCTTTAATGGGTAAGATTAGTACGTAATCATACAAGGGGGGACCTAGTCTCATTTAATAACATAATGTTCATCTCCCATTAAGGTAAGCTAATCAATTAAAGAGTAAATCTTCCCTATTTGCAACGAAGCTAATATGATAGGTCTCTTTAATAGAAGCCAAGATATTTGTAATCAAATCAAATATTGAGTTTCTATAATGGAACCCAATCAATGATCAATTGAGATAAATAAGGAAAATAAATCTTACATGAACTTTAGGCCCAAATGACTTTAATATCTAATATAAACATTAGCCCAAAAACTTTAAAGCCAATCATAATAAAGCCTTATAATTTCTTTATATGAATAGTTCATTAACTAATGAGGCACATGAACCAAATAACTTACTTCGCCAAAACAACAATAAATCATTAACAAATAAAAATAACATGAGCTTAAATCCATATTAAGTTTAAATAACTTAATAGGCTTTATACCAATAAACTATTAAAACTTTAATGTGCTAGTTTAAATCATTTAAGTATGATATATCTATTTTATTTCAATGAATTTTCAATAAATTACACTTTATAATAAATACACATAGGACATATAAGTTCAAAGAAATATTATTTTAAACAATACACTTGTGACATTTGAATCACAATAGGATGTCAACACTCATAATTAAATAGCTCATGAAGAAATCGAATTCATGGACAATAAACATAGCATCAAAGAAAACATCGAAATACCCCAAGTTAGATTAAAATTCATAAAAACGACTAGTATAGTACACATAATAAAACATAAATAATGTATCTAACCCTCAATAGAATAATATTTTATTCTCCCACTAATACAAGAGAGTGGAGACTGGATGACCCAATAAAAGTAATAGTAATAAGAGTCAACACCAGTTCATATTAGAATTAGATCTAACTGTTGACTTAAGCAGATTTTATACATACCAGAATTCATGGCTGAAGAAGGACAACTCCTCTTTCTCTTACCATAGGCTCTTTGCATGATAAAATCAATGTTGGTCTGGTCTATCCTCTTTCCCTTCTCTCTTAAGGTTTCTCTAGTCATTTACTTAGGGGGCCAATGATAACTATTTATAAGGGTGAGAGTAGGGACTATCCCCGCAAGGAAATTAGAGTTTTCTTCCCATTAAGGAAATAATACTTTAAGTCCATACATAGTAGTATATATTTCACACCATTAAGATGGACTAATAGAATCCAATATCTCTATTGAGATCACTTACTAATATTGGATCATTTCTGCTAACTCCATCTGTAATCAACACCATTAAAACGGCTTTGGAAACAAACCTTGGACTATGCTAGCCCACCTAATTGGAAATCTTGCAACCCATGATCATTTTAGAAAGGCCAAAGGTCTCCATGAATATAGCAAAAGCAGATCAAGTCGTTCCCAGTAAAAGAACAAATACAGAGGGGAACCGGAATTCATGAACCCAAAGTCTAAACCCTCAAATCTTGCAATGATTCTCTTCATTTCCATCATATCTTGAAGGGGTCTCGGAAGAGGATATAACTGGAACAACCTGGCTTTTAGCTAAAATCAAAAGCTTGATTCTGATCTCTCACCTTTGTTTTCTCCATTTTGAAGAGAATGAAGAGAAACAATAAGTTGTGAGAGCTGGAGAGAGAGAGAGAGAGAGAGAGAGAGAGAGAGATAAAAATAAGAATCTTCAAGTGATCATCACTGTCGGTCAATCTGAATCCTCAAGTTATTGTCCTCGTCATCTGAGTTCTCTTATAATATCATCCATGGTACTCACTTGTAAACTAAAGCATCCTAAAACTGCAACTCAAGTTTTAATCATTTGAATTTGGGGGTTTTACATAGAATGGTAAAATATTAAGTTTACCTTTCCTCAAAGGTAGACTTGCCATTTAGAAAAAAGTAACCACACCACGTCATCACTTAATGCTTTTAATCTAAGGAACTTGATTTAAGTAATTTCACTTTCAAAATGGGGATGTACTTGATATTTTGGAAAACGAGGGGGTTACATTATATAAATTTTTAATAGGATAGTATAATAAAATTTTCCTAGCAGTCAACCCCTACACAATAGTCTGTTAGAGAATATCAAGGGTGGGGGGAGAGAGAGAATGTGAGAGGGTGTGTTCAAGTGTATACACTAATGGTGTGAAAACCTAAATCGAACCGGTAAAATTGGCTAGACCGAATCAAATCGAAAATAGCATGGACCAAACTGAAACAAAGCCTTATTGGGGTGGTTTTGGTTTGGGATATTGTGTAACACCCTGCTCCCCGTTCTAGGATACCAATGGAGTGAGTAAGACGTTTACCCGTCATACACCTCTACCAGGATCTCTGATAGCAATATCTTAACATTCGTAATCACACAACACTGAACCACAAGAATAACTGCAACGGAATTAGAATATATTATAGCGGAACATAATTTAAGTGTGGTAATATCTAATGATAATATATATTCATAACCAAGTTATTCTATTTACATCTATTCATTGCTTATACATAATAAGCTCAAAATAACCATTCCATAGTTCAATATCGAAATAATAAAAGATGACCACTCGTCTCAAGGTGCAGCATATGCACAAGTGTCGCATGTACAATTCGGGTCATGCTCCTCGACCTCTGACATCCACCAGTCATTTATTCCGGAGGAAGTAGAGTCACATCCCAAAGGCACTACGGTACCTGTATTTTCATCTAAAAAGCAATATGTATGATGTGATACCCTACTTTTAAAACCTGATTTAATTACACGGTTGACCTAGTTTAACCATGCAGGACCCGAACCAGAGAGGGTTAAGGTGGGTTTCTTATGGACCATGATGGCAAGGGTGACTTTGAACACAGGTTGGCCAGACAAGTCTGAGTCAGTGCCAGAGGAGATGGGTGCACCCAAGCTGTGTACATGCACGTATCATAAGGCCATGTACGGGTAATACTGGTATATAAACGTATCCTAAAGTGTATACATATAACATACCTTGTGCCGAGAGTGAGATACATGCCAAGAGTCGAATTCCATCGAAATCTCACTTGTTGGCTAAGTTTCGACCAACAGGTGGGCGGTCATAGGCAGGCGAATCCGCCCACCTGAGTGACCCACCCATGTGGTTACTAGATATTCTCTAAGTATAAATAGAACTTATTGTGTTTCTCCTTTTCCCATTTAATGCATTAAGGAGTTGGTGAGAAGAGGAAAGAGGAGAGAGAAAAGAAAGGAAGAAAAGAGAACGAAGAAGAAGAAAGGGAAAGAAAGAGGAGGAAGAAATGGTTTTAAGCAACGCCGAGATTTGATCTTCTCATTCCGACACCGAAAAAGTGATCCCCAACATGAGGCCTACGATTTGAGGTGACCGAAGGCTATATTTCTTAAACTTTCACCAAACCCCAAGTGAAACCCTTGATTTGGGTAGAGTACCTTGAGATCTTATTAATCCCACTTGAGATGATGAATCTAAGGTTTAATAGATGGTCTATGTGTTGATTTTGAAGGTTTAAAGAAGTGTTTACTAGATTTGAGAAGCATTAGTGATTTCTTGAGTTAAGAAGTGATTTTGAGGTTTTGGAAGAGTTCTTGAGCAAAGAAGGTAAGATGGCTTTTCAATCCTTAAATCTAACTTAGATCTAGGTTAGAATCATCTTATAAGACCTTAGATATGTGAAAAATGTGATTGGAATAGCCCCATTTGGTTTCCCCAAGGTTGAGGAATGTTTCAAGGAAGAAAGCAGTTTTTCGCCCCCACAGGTGGGCGAAGATCGGTAGGCGAAGCCGCCCGCCTGAGGGGGCAACACCTCGATTCCCACTGGTGGGCGAGGAGCGATGGGAAAACCCACTCGCCTGAGGATGCCTGCCATTTGGACCGGTTGGCAAAGACCGGTGGGCGAACCCACCCACCTAAGAAGACTGGTGGGCGAAGACAGGCGGGTTGTCTGGCCCGCCTGTCAGCCCCCCAACGAGATTTTTGTGTCCGAATGGGTCCAAAACGGGCGGACAACCTTATTTTATGATTTTAAACATGATTTAAACATCAAATCTCGTTAGTTTTGACCCCAAAGTGGTGAATGCTAACTTCATTCACTTATGATAGGTTTCACTAGAAACTTACGTTTTCTCGCGTCGGATCTCACCCATACCGAGCGTGAGCTTTTGTACAGAACAAGTAAGTGGGGAGAGGACATTTGACTTTATTTTAAGGCTTATTTTGCATCATTCAATTGTATCTAGACTAGTTGTAATACCCTACTTCTTAAACCTGGTTTGATTACACGGTTGACCCGGTTTAACCAAGTAGGACCCGAACCGGAGAGAGTTAAGGCGGGTTCCTTATGGACCATAATGGCAAGGGTGACCTTAAACACCGGATGGCAAGATAAGTCTGAGTCAGTGCTAGAGGAGACGGTTGTACCCAAGCCATGTACATGCACATATCATAAGGCCATGTACGGATAAAGCAGGTATGTAGCCGTATCTTCAAGTGCATACGTATATTATATCTTATGCCGAGAGTGAAATTCGTGCCGAGAGTCAAAATCTCACTTGTTGGCCAATTTTCGGCCCTCAGGTGGGCGGTCACAGGCGAGCGCATCCGCCCACCTGAGTGACCCACCCATGTGTCACTAATAATTTTAAGAAAATATAAATAGCTATCATTATGTTTTTCATTTTCTTATTTATGACACTCGGGCGTTTGGTGAGAAGAGTAAAGAGGAGAGAGAAAGAAGGGAAAGAGGAGGAAAAGGGAAGAAGGAGGAAGAAGAAAGGGATTTAAGCGGCACCAAGGGTTGATATTTCCATTCCGACGTCGGAAGAGTGATCCCCAACTTGAGATCTGCGTTTAGAGGTGAGCGAAAGCTATATTCCCTAGACTTTCACCATACCCAAGTAAAACCCTTGATTTGGGTAGTGTTTCTTGAGGTCTTGTAAATCCCCCTTGAAATGATGAATCTAAGGTTTAATAGATGATTTATGTGTTGATTTTGAATGATTTGAAGAAGTGTTAACAAGGTTGGAGAAGCATTGGTGATTTGAAATGATTTTGGGGTTTTGAAGGAGTTCTTGAGCAAAGAAGGTAAGATGGCTTTTCATTCCTTCAATCTAACCTAGATCTAGGTTAGAACCATCTTATGAGATATTGAATGTGTGGAGAATGGGTTTGGAAAAGCCCTAACTGTTTCCCTAAAGGTTGGGGAAGGTTTCGGGGAAAAATGACATTTTTTCGCTAAGACCAGTGGGCCAAGACCGGTGGGTCAAATGGCCCGCCTGAGGGCACCTGCCTGAGAAGGCAGACCCTCGGGGCCAACCGGTGGGCCTGACTGGTGGGCCAACCTGCGGGCCAACCTTCCCACCGGTCTTAGCAGGACCCTCGGGCCGAACCAACGGGCCCAACCAGCGGGCCGATCGGCAGGCCGACCTGCCCGCCGGTCATGACCAGTGGGTCAGGACCGGTGGGTCGACCTACCCACTGGCCATAACTGGTGGGTCAAGACAGGTGGGCTGTCCGACCCACCCGAGAGGCTACCAACGTGATTTTTACGTCCGAATGGACCCCAAACGGACGTGCGATCTTCTTTTAGGGTTCTAAACATGATTTTGTCATCGGATCTTATTAATTTTGATCCCAAAATGGTGAAATGCTAACTCCATTCACTTATGTTAGGTTCACCAAAACTTACGCTTCTCGCACCGGATCTCACCCGTACCGAGCGTGAGTCCTTGTACACTATAGGTAAGTGAGGAGAGGACGTTTGGCCTTATTTTGAGGCTTGTTTGGCATTCATTTAATTGTATCTAGACTATCCATGTCATCATGCAAATGCTATGTAGATTAGTCATCCTCATATTTTTATGCCATGTGTGTTGTGTTTATTTTCTCAATGCCAAGCGATGATATGCTTCTGTGATGAATGTTGACATCATTGTGTATGATGCATTAATAGACTAGATGCCGTAGTCTGCTTGAAAACGAGTGCATTGGTGGCCCGTGGAATGGGACGCGGTGGTACTGTGCAATTGTACTATGTCATATAGGAGGATGCAATTTAGGATTATCATCGTCCCGTGCTATAACCCTTCCCAACAGGGGTTGAGGTGTTGGATTACCATTTGGGGGGAACCAGTGGTCGCGGTTGTCGGGTCACTGTGGCGGTTAGACATACGCTCGGCTGGTCGTTAGGACAGTCGGCAACCTCAGTGGTATATTCAAGAGGGCCAATCGTAGTGTTTTTAAATTACTGGAGTCGACACCTTTAATTTCTGTCATTTACTTTATGTTGAGAGCTGGTGGTCGGCATGTTTTATTTTTTCGAGTACTCACGGTGGGCCTTCTCCGACAACCCTATGGGCGTATCGCGGGATGGAGTTCACGGCTCGTACCCGGAGTATACGCGCACTGTGGTTGTAGTAGCACTAAACCAAAGACTTAGTAATGTTGTTTAGGTGGATGCGATTAAAAATGAATTGCATAGCATATAGTGCATATGGTTGTGATTTATTGTGTGGACTGCTGTGTGGTCCTTCTTTTCACTTACTGAGCTAGTGAGCTCATCCCATGTGTGCACCTCTTTTAGATGATTTTGCAGGTCATCAACCTGAAGAGCTCGGGTCGGGCCCCACAGTTAAATTCTCCAAAGAGGATTGGTGGGTCCCTGAGGAATTAGGACACGGCACGGATTGCTCGTGCGAGGGCTATGCTGTGAGACCGCAGTTTTGATACCGAGTTGAGCTCTACTTTTGATACCAAGCTGACCTCTACTTTTTGATACCGAGCTGAGCTCTACTTTTTGATACCGAGCTAAGCTTTACTTTTGATACCGAGCTACGTTGTACTCTTTGATTTTTGATGATTCCTTTTGTGTACTTGATATGTAAATTGTATTCTTTTTGTGTAAATATCATGCCTACGGGCCCACACGTACTTAACTATGTATTATAATTTGGGTATCAAGTATAATAGGAATATTTACAGGTAAACTAAGTCTTCCGCTGAACTGTTGAACACTTTCTTAGTTGTGTGTGTGCTGTGGTTGAATACTGTATCAGATGATCCTGGCAGGTTTGGGTTAACCGGTGTTAACCCGGTCATTGGCCCGATTCTATGTGAACGGGGTGTGACAACGGTGGTATCAGAGCGTGATGCTCTATTTCACTCATAGCATACCATTAGACCCCATAGAATCTATAATAGGAAATGGGTTTGGGTTAATGTAAAAACCTTAGAGAGTTAAAAGCCAAAGAAAGAAAGGAATAATAATGGTTGTAGTTAGTTATTGCATTCATGGCATGCATGAGAGAAAATGAAAGATTAATTAATTGATGTCATAACCCATCGAGTACGAGTTTAACGAAATTTCGGCAGCATAACGACGTAAAATGAGATTTCCAAAAATTTTCCACACAAACACCTGATAAACAACATATATATATATATATATATCAATGATCATAGTTAACAATGACACCACAACTAAACTACACAAGTTATCAAACATACAAATTCACCACAAACCACCATCAAAACACATCACCCCACAAATAAGTCCAATTACAGGGAAAGTACAAAGAATGAGAAAAGAAAGAAAAATACAATAAGATCAACAACATGAAACAGGTGAGAAGCTGGCATGGACGGACGAGCTAAGTCCTCACTGATCATCCTCATCGTCCAATACTACTACCCCGTTCACCTGAGGTCTAGAGTTAACGTTGAGTTGACGGTCGTAGTAGTCAAACCTCGAGTTCACCAGCTATACATCCCTCCGAAGTCGGCTAAAATCTGCTGAAATGGCATTGGCCGTCGTATCCAAGTCCTGGCCCAATTTGAGAAAGGAATTCTCCAAAGCCGCCTGCCTCTCCAGGATGTTTTCCTCCCTAGAAGCACTCTCATCCAGTCTCCTAAGCAGCTGATCTTGCCGTTCCTTCAAGGCCCTCATGGTAGTCATCATGCCCTTAAAGTCAAAGGTACCACTCTCAGGTGGTGGGGCTCTGTGCTGTGGGCCTGCAACTCTCATGAAGTCAGGATCAGTACCTCTCGAGTCAAGAGGCTCCTCCTCGCCCTGAGGAACATAGTCCTCATCCTCCTCACTAGACTCCTCCTCCATGGGAACATCCTCCCTATGGGCATTCCCCCTGTCCTTGCCTCTCTGAGCCCTTGCTCTCTGAGGTACATCCATGAGTGTGTGGAGACCCATCCTCAGTAGGTTTCCTCGATCGAACTTGTCCGCTAGAGTCTTCCCCTCCTAACCACTCAAGTCCACCCTAAAGAACTTAAAGATCCTAGTGAGGATCCTACCATATGGAAACCCTCCGTCCTCGGGGTGTGAGGTATGGTGCTCCATCGTCTTGAGGATGACGTAAGGTAAGCACAATTTCTCGGCACCTCCCTTTAAGGCCCTATAAATGCAGAAGGCTAAGAAGGCTGCCATGAAGCCCACCTGGTTCCGGTGGCCTCCTCTGGGGAGCAAGTTGAACTGGACCAAATGGGCAAACACACGAACCTCAGGGTAAAATGATGTCTCGGAATCCAGACGCTCACTGCTGCCACAGATGGTCTCATAGATGTGGTCTGGTGTCTCCAAACTCAAGAACGGGCCCACGGGCTTACTCCTGGGAGGACTGTAGAAACGGTGCCCAACTGGAGAGATACCCAAGATACTAGCCAGGGTGTCCACAGTCAACTGAATGTCCACCCCCTTCACTATGTTGGTTATCGCATACTCCCCATACTGGTAGGAGACCTCCAAGTTGCAGTAGAATCTACGAACCAGCTGCTTATAGCACGAACGGTCTATGTGGAGGATAGACTGCCAGCCCAGTGTGGTGAACCTCACCTGGAGTTGAACCTTATGGAAGTCGTCAACTACCACAGTCTTCTCTATTATTACAGACCTCTTCAGGAAGGCCCGCTAGTTGGTTGCTGCCTCTGAACAGCGGAAGAGTTCCTCATTGTAGTCGGAAGGATCAAAATGGGCAGGTTCGGGTCGCCTCGTGTGAGGGGCTGGAGAACTAGTCCCCATACTCTTCCGTTTGGAAGCGGCGGTCTTGCGTCGAGTGCCAGAGGGTGCCGGCTCTTTGCCTTTGCGAGATGACATCCTGGCAAGAAAAGAGGAAAAATGGTGAGTAAGGAAAAAGGGAATAACAAAGGGAATAAGTAGATGGGTGAGCAATAAGAAGAAGCCCAAAATCCAATTCATGGCGAAATAGAAATATGATAAAATGTGACAAGCGATGAATGATAGAAAGTATATGGATGAAGTGCATGGCAAGTGACAAGACAGAAATTATGGCAAAATAGAAGAGTGACAAAGGGCATATAGAGCATGGCAACTAAGGAATGGAAAAAAAACCCCCCAATTCTCAATGTGCAAGTTCAATCGAAGAAAAAAAATTTAAAAGACTCACAATAGAGTAAAGCTTGAGGCTACAGGTCTAAGATTGAAATGCCATCATAGTGCAGTCAAGAATATGCAAAAACATATGTTAATATGCTATTGAGGTCCACAAATATGAAAGGATGTAAAGAGAATCAAAGAAACCCAACACAAAAAGATGGATTTTCATGGGAAGAAATGGGATTTCAAACATACGGGACTTTCTATTATCTCTACAGCATGTCAAGTAGTCATCAAACATAAGGCATTGCATTTGAGTTATTAATTGGGAAGAAAAGAGTAGAAATTGAAGAAATCCCCAAATTAGAGAAACTAGGGCACGGTTGGGGTTTTCTCTCAAAAATTGAGAAGTAAATCCTAAAACTAGAAACAAATCACAGAGAAAACATCACATTCACATGAAATCACTGTTCTATGGAAGGAAACACGAAAAAGAATTGAGATTGAAGACTACTCATGAGTTCTACCCCTAAGGTACATGTTCTGAGAAGAAAATGAGGAAGAAACTTACTTGTAAGTAGAGGAGTTGAATCTTTCCAAAACCGTCGGATCGTTGAGTGAGATCGCGAGTGGAAGCATCAAGGAGCTCTCAAAAATCGCCTGAGAGAGAGAGAGAGAGAGAGAGAGAGAGTGAGAAAGAAATGGGAGAACAAATGAAGAACAGGGGCTTAAAAGCCCTGTTTGTATTTCTCGCTCGGGTAGGACCGGCGGGCCGATCGATGGGCCACCCTGCCCGCCAGTATCAGCCCACTAGTTGAAGATTTGGACCGACGGGCCGACCGACGGCCCAACCTGCCCGCCGGTGGCAACCCACCGATTGAGAGAAAACTTATAAAAAGAAAAAAAGGGGGGGGAGTATTATAATTATTATTATTATTATTATTATTATTCTTATAATAATTTAGCTAAAAAAAAAAGGGGGGGTGTGTAGATAGCACCATATGGTCGAGTGGGACCATTTTCCTACTTGTTGAAGCACTAGCCCTGTATTTTCGGAATTAAGTTATGGCTAGTTGCAAATGGTCATACACTATATACCCTGTGTGTTGGCATATAATTATGTGCCAATATCAATTTTAAGTGTTTAACCAATGTGGTGTATGATATGTTTCAGGTACAGGGATACGATGATACGTACTAAATCCAGTAGCAATGCACAAGGTACCTCGCGTGGTCCTCGTCCGGTCGGTCGACCACCGAATCCCAGAAGGTCCCGCTCTGAGGGGTAAGCTTCACTTCCACAACCTCCAGAGACCTTTGGTCAGGGTGGGGCATAAGGGGACCCACCTATGACTGCACTTCCGGACCCTCCACTGGTTATTACTCCGGGGGATGTTGCTACCATAATCCAGCAGTCACAACAGGCTTTCCAGCAACAAATGCTTTAGCAGCAGCAAGCATTTATGGCTGCTATACAGCAACAGCTGGACCTTTCACAAACAGGTCAACCTCCCCGGATATTTACTCCACGGGACCCACCTGTAGGGTCTGGGACGGGGCCACAAGTGGGAGGTACACCTCCAATTCTACCATTCAGTGTTCCTCCATATGTGGTGCCCCCTCCATACCCTTACTATCCAGCTTATGCTCCCAATTACCCACCGACGAATAATACGTCAAAGGTAGTGGAGTCATTCAAGAGAAACTTGCCACCTGTATTCTCTAAGGTGGGGAGTGATCCTCTGGAGCCGAACCAGTGGATCCAAGAACTGGAGAAAATATTTGAGGTGATTGAGTGCACCGATGCACAGAAACTCATTTGTGCGGGGTTACAACTCAAGAAGGAGGCTAACTCTTGGTGGCAAGCCTCTAAGCCCATATTGTTGGTCGCACACCCAAAACCCACCTGTGAACAGTTCAAGGAGTTGTTCTTGGACAATCATTACCCACGTAGCTTCAGAGACTGCAAGGAGACGGAATTTATGGCCTTAACTCAAGGAGGTAAGACTATCCTTGAGTATCAACAGCAGTTTGAGAGCTTGTTCCATTTTGCCCCTAGGCATATGAGGACAACTGAAGAAAAGGCTGTAAGATTTCTGAAGGGCCTAAAGGCATCCATTGGGTCTGTACTTGAGGTCTTAGATTTGACCGACTATGGCCAGATTGTGCAGAAGGCCAAGACCATGGAAGATAAGCAGAAGGGAGAATAGTCCCTCACATCTGGACTGTTGAAGAGAACAAATCCATTTTCGGATATGGGCAACTCCTCTAAGGCATACCGTGGGTCGTACAGTTCTGGGCCTACATACAGGCAGCCCTATAGGCCATCTGGCTACCCTCCTCGACTAGCTGGTGGTTCGGGCTCTACATCTTTTCACCCAAACACTAGTACGGTACCTACAGTTCCAAGGTCGCCCCCGACCTCCATCTTCAACGTGTTAAGTGCAGAGGGGCCCCGCCCCAGTTTCAACGCCATAGATCCATTGCTTTAACTACCATTCCTATGGGCACTATGCTAAAGACTGTCGGGTCAGACCAGCCTTACCCTCCAATCAGCCCTCTGCGTACCGACCCCCCTTAACTCAGGGGAATCAACCGTAGGAAGAATGTATGCCCTATCAGTTGAGGAAGCTGAGGCCAGCACAGAAGTGGTAGCAGGTACATTTTAAATTTAAGAATTTTCTTATGTTAAATATTGATGACCTGCTGTACTTATATGCATTGCTACACTAGGTGTCCTACCTATATCAGGCATACCAGCCTATGTCTTATTTGACTCAGGAGCTACACATTCATTCATATCTAAGAGATTTGCTGAGAAACTGGATATGTCACCCAGGACACTAGATCATGGGATGATTGTTAGTATGCCTACTGGTAAAGTTACACAGTTGAAGGAAGTGTATGGGCCGTGCCCAGTGGAAATTAGTGGGAAGAAATTGGATGCACAACTCATTAAGTTCAATATGCTGAATTTTGATGTTATACCGGACATGGATTGGTTGTCGGCTCATTGAGCTATTGTGATGTGTGCTGAAAAATTAATTAGGGTGACAGATGATGAAGGAAAAGAATGGGTATACCGAGCAAATAAAGTGAAACGGGCTAGAAAGGTCCTCGTCACCTCTCTTCAAGCAGTAAAGTTGTTGGAAATTGGATGTCAAGGTAACTTAACATCGGTACTTGATGTTGATGTAAGAGTTACACCTTTAGAAGATGTAAAGGTGGTTAAAGATTTCTCCGACGTCTTTCCAGATGATCTGATGCATTTACCGCCTGATAGAGAGTTGGAGTTTGCCATAGACTTGATTCCTGGAGCAGCTCCAGTGTCTAAAGCTCCATACAGGATGGCACTAGCCGAATTGAAGGAGTTGCAGATGCAGTTGCAGGAATTATTGGAAAAGGGGTTTATTCGCCCAAGTGTTTCACCTTGGGGTGCCCCAATATTGTTTGTCAAGAAGAAGGATGGCAGCTCGTGTATGTGTATCGATTACCGGGAATTGAATAAGCTAACCATTA
Organism: Macadamia integrifolia; assembly: GCF_013358625.1. NCBI lineage: Eukaryota > Viridiplantae > Streptophyta > Magnoliopsida > Proteales > Proteaceae > Macadamia > Macadamia integrifolia. The sequence goes on from NW_024868120.1 coordinate 168,029, forward strand.
AGAACCGGTATCCATTACCATGCATTGATGATTTATTTGACCAACTGTAGGGTGCCAAGGTATTTTTAAAGATAGACCTTCGATCAGGCTACTATCAGCTCAAGATAAAGAGCGACGACATAACCAAGACAGCATTCAGGACTTGGTATGGTCACTATGAGCTCCTAGTGTTATCTTTTGGGTTAACCAATGCACCGGTAGCTTTCATGGATTTAATGAATCGAGTATTTCACGATGTCCTTGATAAATGGGTAATTATTTTCATTGATGACATCTTGATCTACTCCAAGACAGAAGAGGAACACACTCAACATTTAAGAATGGTGTTACAGAGGTTGAGAGAACAACAATTGTTTGCCAAATACAGCAAATGTAAATTTTGGCTTGAGCAAGTTGGATTCCTGGGGCATGTAGTGTCTAAGGCCGGAATAGAGGTGGATCCTGATAAGGTGAAAGCAGTAGTAGAGTGGGAAAGCCCTAAAAATGTCACTGAAATTAGAAGCTTCTTAGGTTTGGCTGGATACTACCGGCGCTTCATTGAGAACTTTGCTCGGATCTCAACACCAATGACTAAGTTGACAAAAAAGGGTGTGAAGTTTGACTGGGTAGAGGAATGTGAGACGAGTTTTTAGGAGTTAAAGAAGAGGTTGGTGTCAGCCCCTGTGTTGACCATCCTTGAAGGCACAGGCGGAATGACAGTCTACACTGATGCTTCCAAAGTTGGGTTAGGTTGTGTTCTCATGCAATGCGAAAAGGTGATAGCGCATGCTTCCCGACAACTAAAGGAGTATGAGAAGAACTACCCCACTTATGACTTGGAACTAGCCGCAGTCATTTTTGCCCTTAAGATTTGGCGACATTACTTGTATGGGGAGAAGTGCGTGATATACAGTGATCACAAAAGCCTTAAGTACTTCTTCACCCAGAAGGATTTGAACATGAGGCAGAGGAGATGGCTTGAGATCATGAAGGATTATAACTGCAATATTCAGTATCATCCCGGTAAGGCTAATATAGTGGCAGATGCGTTGAGTTGGAAGGCATAGACTGTCACTCTCATACTTAGCAGCCAACCCACCACTTGTACAAGAGGCGACGCTAATGGATGAAGCTCTCTTATATGAAGGAGCAACCTTAGAGTTTGAACGTCAACTAGAAAACATTAAATGGTTGACTGTATCCTTGGTGGCTCTATAGGTGCATTCGATTATTAGGCAAGAGGTAATAATGAAACAAAATTTGGATCCTGAATTACAGCGGATCAGAGTTAAGGTTCAAGATCAAACAATGAACGACCCAGATTTTGTTTTAGCCAGTGATGGGGCATTGATGTTTCGAGGCAGATTGTGTGTACCCAATGATTTGGATATACAAGACAAGATAGTGCGAGAAGCACATAGCTCCGAGTACTCACTCCACCCAAGAAGTACAAAGATGTATAAAGACCTCACACAAAATTACTGGTGGCCGAGCATGAAAGTCACAATAACTCTATATGTAGCAACTTGTCTTATATGCCAGAAAGTAAAAGCTGAGAGGCATCGACCTTATAGTACTCTTCAGCCACTCCTAGTACCAGACTGGAAGTGGGATAGGATTATAATGGACTTCGTCACCGGACTACCATGTACACCTAAGGGGATGGACACGATATGGGTGATCGTTGATCGGCTTACTAAGACTGCTCATTTCATTCCTATCAAGACCAAGTTCTCTATGGCCAAATTAGCATAACTTTATATGGATAACATAGTGCGCTTGCATGGGGTGCCAGTGAGCATTGTATCAGATAGGGACCCAAGGTTCACTTCCAGATTTTGGAAAAGCTTCCAGCATGCCTTGGGATCACAATTGAATTTGAGTACTGCCTTCCACCCACAGACTGATGGTCAGTCATAGCGAACCATACAGATATTAGAAGACATGCTCAGGGCATGTGCAATGGAAATGAGTGGTAGTTGGGAAGAATATATACCCCTTATGGAGTTTGCCTATAACAATAGTTACCAAGCTACAATTGGGATGGCTCTGTATGAGGCATTATATGGCAGGAGGTGCAGAACTCCTATGTATTGGGATGAGGTAGGCGAACGTCGAATGTTAGGACCTAAAATGATACAGATGACTTATGACAAGGTCGATGTTATTCGAGAACGGATTAAAGCAGCTCAGTCTCGTCAAAAGAGCTATGCAGACAACCGCAGGAAAGACATTGAATTTCAGCAAGGAGAAAAGGTGTTTCTTAAGATCTCTCCTACTAAAGGGTTGCAAAGATTTCACAGAAAGGGGAAGTTGAGCCAAAATACATTGGCCCATTTGAGATCTTAGCCTGGGTTGGCTCAGTAGCCTACATGCTTGCTCTGCCACCTTCACTCGGGGATGTTCATAACATATTTCATGTATCCATGCTGAAGCAATACGTTCATGATCCATCTCATGTATTACCCGTGGAACTAGAATATCTAGAAGCTGATATGACCTATACAGAGCAGCCAGCTAAAATTTTAGACCGAAAGGTGAAAACCCTTCGCAACTGCTCCATTACCTACGTAAAGGTGCGATGGGCTAATATTCACTTTAAAAATCATCTTGGGAGAAAGAGGATGAAATCCAAGCCAAGTACCCTCATCTTTTCGAACAGCCAGGTACGCCAATTTCAAGGATGAAATTTTTAGAAAGGGGGGGTAAATGTAATACCCTACTTCTTAAACCCGGTCTGATTACACGGTTGACCAGGTTTAACCATGCAGGACCCCAACCAGAGAGAGTTAAGGCGGGTTCCTTATGAACCACGATGGCAAGGGTGACCTTAAACACCGGTTGGCCAGACAAGTCTGAGTCAGTGCCAGAGGAGACGGGTGTACCCAAGCCGTGTACATGCACATATCATAAGGCTATGTACAGATAAAGCAGGTATGTAGCCGTATCTTAAAGCGCATACATATATTATATCTTATGCTGATAATCAAATTCCATCAAAATCTCACTTGTTGGCCAATTTTCGGCCTCAGGTGGGTGGTCACAGACCGGCGCATCCGCCCACCTAAGTGACCCACCCATGTGTCACTAATGATTTTAAAAAAGTATAAATAGCTATCATTATGTTTTTCATTTTCTCATTTATGACACTTGGGCATTTGGTGAGAAGAGTAAAGAGGAGAGAGAAAAGAAGGGAAAGAAGAGGAAAAGGGAAGAAAGAGGAAGAAGAAAGGGATTTAAGCGGCGCCAAGGGTTGATCTTTCCATTTCGACACCAGAAGAGTGATCCCCAACTTGAGATCTGCGTTTAGAGGTGAGCAAAGGCTATATTCCCTAAAATTTCACCATACCCAAGTAAAACCCTTGATTTGGGTAGTGTTTCTTGAGGTCTTGTAAATCCCCATTGAAATGATGAATCTAAGGTTTAATAGATGGTTTATGTGTTGATTTTGAAGGATTTGAAAAAGTGTTTACAAGGTTGGAGAAGCATTGGTGATTTGAAGTGATTTTGGGGTTTTGAAAGAGTTCTTGAGCAAAGAAGGTAAGATGGCTTTCCATTCCTTCAATCTAACCTAGATCTAGGTTAGAACCATCTTATAAGACCTTGAATGTATGGAGAATGGGTTTGAAAAAGCCTCAATTGTTTTCCTAAAGGTTGGGGAAGGTTTCGGGGGAAAATGGCATTTTCCCGCCAAGACCGGTGGGCCAAATGGCCCGCCTGAGAGGGCAGACCCTTGGGGCCAACCGGTGGGCCCAATCGATGGGCCGACCAGTGGGCCGACCTACCTTTCGATCATCACCGGTGGATCAGGACCGGTGGGTCGACCTACCCGCCGGTCATGACTGGTGGGTCAAGACAGGTGGGCTATCCGACCAACCCGAGAGGCTCCCAACGTGATTTTTACTTTCGAATGGATCCCAAACGGACGTGCGACCTTCTTTTAGGGTTCTAAACATGATTTTGTCATCGGATCTTGTTAATTTTGATCCCAAAATGGTGAAATGCTAACCCCATTCACTTATGTTAAGTTCACCAAAACTTATGCTTCTCGCACCGAATCTCACTTGTACCGAGCGTGAGTCCTTGTACACTACAGGTAAGTGGGGAGAGGACGTTTGGTCTTGTTTCGATGCTTGTTTGGCATTCATTTAATTGTATCTAGACTAGCCATGTCATCATGTAAATGCTATGTAGATTAGTCATCCTCATATTTTTATGCTATGTGTGATGTGTTTATTTTCTCAATACCCAGTGATGATATGCTTCTGTGATGAATGTTGACATTATTTTGCATGATGCATTAATAGACTAGATGCCGTAGTCGACTTGAAAATGAGTGCATTGGTGGCCCGTGGAATGGGACGCGGTGGCACTATACACTCGTACTATGTCATATAGGAGCATGCGGTTTAGGATTATCATCGTCTCGTGCTACGACCCTTCCCAACAGGGGTTGAGGTGTTGGGTTACCATTTGGGGGGAAGCAGTGGTCGTGGTTGTCGGGTCACTGTGGCGGTTAAACATAGGCCCGGCTGGTCGTTAGGACAGTTGACAACCTCGGTGGTATATTCAAGAGGGCCAATCGTACTGCTTTTAAATTGCTGGAGTCAGCATCTTTAATTTCTGTCATTTACATTATGTTGAGAGCCGGTGGTCGGCATGTTTTATTTTTTCGAGTACTCACGGTGGGCCTTCTCCGACAGCCCTATGGGCATATCGCAGGATGGAGTTTACGGTTCGTACCGGGAGTATACGCTCACTGTGGTTGTAGTAGCACTAAAACAAAGACTTAGTAATGTTGTTTAGGTGGATGCGATTAAAAATGAATTGCATAGCATATAGTGCATATGGTTGTGATTTGTTTTGTGGATTGCTGTGTAGTCCTTCTTTTCACTTACTGAGCTAGTGAGCTCATCCCACGTGTGCACCACTTTTAGATGATTTTACAGGTCATCAACCTGAAGAGCCTGGATTGGGCCCCACAGTTGAATTCCCCAAAGAGGATTGGTGGGTCCCTGAGGAATTAGGGCATGGCACGGATTGCTCGTGCGAGGGCTATGCTACGGGACCGCAGTTTTGATACCAAGCTGAGCTCTACTTTTGATACTGAGCTGAGCTTTACTTTCAATACCAAGCTGAGCTGTACTCTTTGATTTTTTATGATTCCTTTTGTGTACTTGATATGTAAATTGTATTCTTTTTGTGTAAATATCATGCCTGCGGGCCCACATGTACTTAACTATGTATTACAATTTGGGTATCAAGTATAATGAGAATATTTACAGGTAAACTAAGTCTTCCACTGAATTGTTGAACACTTTCTTAGTTGTGTGCAAGGATTAAAGTATCAGTATCGGTCGCCGTATCGGTCGGTTAAAATTAAGATACGTATCGGAGAGTATCGTATCGTATCGGAGATACACTAAGATACGCTAAAGATACACACATAAATGGATAGGAAATATTTTTTTAAACACTTTTGCATAAAGAGTTTGTTAAAAAAAGCT
>NW_024868120.1:173601-191018 GCF_013358625.1 Macadamia integrifolia
CAATATATACCGATACGTACCGATCGATACATATCGATACTCACCGATACGTATCAATACACACCGAAACGTACATTTTACCTCAACTTTATAATTTTCATAGTCGTATCGAGGCATATCGTATCGTATCGATGTGTATTGGTGGTGTATTGATGCATATTGATATGTATTGTAGGATATATATCGATACGAAAGGATTTTAAAAATTTCATGTATCGTATCGATGTGTATCGTATCGGTCGGCTAAATTTAAGATACGTATCGGAGGGTATCGTATCAGTATCGGAGATACTTAAAACCATGGTTGTGTGTGTGTTGTGGTTGGATACTGTATCAGATGATCCTGACAGGTTTGGGTTAACCGGTGTTAACCCGGTCACTGGCCCGATTCTGTGTGAACAGGGTGTGACACTAGCCATGTCATCATGCAAATTGTGTGTAGATTAATCATCCTCATATGCCATTCGCACGCAATGGTTTGTGCATTATAAACAATGGATTATGATATATGTGTTGTGTTTTACATTCTCAATGCTAAATGATTGATGTGCTTATGTGATGAATGGTTGGATTACTATGCATGATGCATTATTAGACTAGACGCCATAGTCGACTTAAAAACGAGTGCATTAGTGACCCGTGGTATGGGATGCGGTGACATTATGCAATCGTACTTTGTCATATAGGAGCATGCGGTTTAAGATTTTCATTCCCTGTGCTACGACCCTTCCCAATAGGGGTTGAGGTGTTGAGTTATCACTTGGGGGGAAGCAGTGGTCGGGGTTGTTGGGTCACTATGGCGGTTAGACATACGCCCGACTGGTCATTAGGATAGTCGATAACCTCAGTGGTATATTCAAAAGGGTCAATCGTACGGCTTTTAAATTGCTAAAGTCAGCACCTTTACTTTTCTGTCATTTACTTTTATGCTGAGAGCCAGTAGTCGGTATACTTTACTTTTCTGAGTACTCACAGTGGGCCTTCTCTGATAACCCTATGGGCGTATCGCTGGATGGAGTTCACGGCTCGTACCCAGGGCATACGCGCACTGTGGTTGTAAGTAGCACAAAACCAAAGGCTTAGTAATGTTGTTTAGGTGGATAAGATTTAAAATGAATTGCATAGCATATAGTCCATATGGATGTGATTGTTGTGTGGTCTTTCTTTTCACTTACTGACCTAGTGTGCTCATCTCACGTGCGCACCTCTTTTAGATGATTTTACAGATCACTCGCCTGAAGATCAAGAGTCGAGCCCCACAGTGGAGTTTCCTGATGAGGATTGGTGGGTCCCTGAAGAGTATGAGCACGGTGCTGATTGAATATGCGAGGGCTATGCTGCTGGACCATAGTAATGACGGCGTAATGGATTTTACTTTTTGATTCTTTTGATGGCCCCCCTTATTGTGTACTTGATACGTAAATTGTTATTATTTTTATGTAAATATCATGCCTGCGGGCCCACATGTACTTAGTTATATACTATAATTTGGGTATCAAGTATATTGGGGATATTTACAAGTAATTTAAGTCTTCCGCTGAACTTTTAAACACTTATCTTAGATGTGGGTATGCTGTGGTGGGTACTGTATCGGATGATCCTGATAGGTTTGGGTTAACCGGAGTTAACCCGATCACCGGTCTGGTTCTGTGTGAATGGGGTGTGACAACGATGGTATCAAAGCGTGATGCTCTATCCACTCACATCATACCATTTAGACCCCATAGAATCTATAATAGAAAATAGGGTTGGGTAATTGTAAAAACTTTAAAGAATTAAAAGCCAAAAAAAAAATGGTTGCATTTAATTATTGCATTTCATGGCATGCATTCGAGAAAACTCGCTTGGAATAGATAAAAGACTAGTTATTTGATTTCATAACCCATCGAGTACGGATTTGAAAAAATGTTGGCAGCATAACAACGCTAAAAAAGATTTTTCAAAATTTTCAAATAGAAGCAACTGATAGACAACATACATATATGAATAAGTATAATCAACAAAGGCTAACTAACGTTGTTATAATCAAATTACAATAAGTTTATCAAGCATACAAAACTAGCTAAAAGTCACCAACAATATCAGAACACCATACTAGCAAGTCCAAATTACAGAGAAAAGTACAAAAAAAAAATATATATATATATATATACATATAGTCCACCATAAACACATAAACAACAGAGACAAGTAAAAACTGATTTGGATAGGCAGGCTAAGTCCTCAGAGACCCTCATCATCATCTAGTTCTACTACTCCATCCCTCCTAGGCCTCGATTTAACTTTGAGCCATCGATCGTAGTGATCAAACCTTGTGTTCACTAGTTGCACATCCCTCTGGAGTCAGGTAAAGTTCGCTGAAATGGCATTGACCGTTGTGTCCAAATCCTCGCTCAATCTTAGGAAGGAATTCTCTAATGTAGCCTACCTTTCTAAGATATTTTCCTCTGTAGAAGCACTCTCATCTAGTCTTCTCAAAAGTTAATCTTACCCATCTTTCAAGGCCCTCATACTACTCATCATACTCTCAAAGTCAAATACGCCACTCTCAGGTGGTGGGGCTCTATGCTGTGGGTCTGCAGCCCTAGCAAAGTTAGGATCAGCATCTCTCGAATCAAGAGGCTCCTCCTTAAGGATATCCTCGTCCAGAAAGTCCTCCTCGAATTGAGGCACATAATCCTCATCCTCCTCACTATTTTCCTCCTCCTTCATGTGGACATCCTCCCTGTGGACATTCCCCCTGTCCCTACCTCTTTGAGCTCCTACCCTCTGAGGTACATCCATAAGAGCTTGGAGACCCATCCTGCGCAGGGTTTCCCTGCTAAATTTGTCTGCTGGAGTCTTTCCCTCCTTACCACTCAAATTCACCCCAAATAACTCGAAAACCCTAGTGAGGGTCCTACCATATGGGAAACCTCTGTCCTCAAGATGTGTGGCATGATGCTTCATAGTCTTAAGTATAATGTAGGGCAGGCATAAATGTTTGGCACCTCCCTCCAAGGCCTTATAGATGCAGAAGGCTATGTAGGCTGCCATGAAGCCCACTTGGTTCCTATGACCTTCTCTAGGGAGCAAATTAAACTGAACCAAGCGAGCAAATACACGAGCCTCCAGGTTGAATGTCGTCTCAGAATCTGGACGCACCTTACTGCCATAAATGGTCTCGTAAATGTGGTCCTGCATCTCTGAACTTAAGGATGGGCCCACGCGCTTACTCCGTGGGGGGCTATAGAATTAATGCCCAACTGATGACATATCTAAAATACCGATAAGAGTGTCCACAGTTAAATGAATGTTCACTCCTTTCACCATGTTGGTGATTGAGTACTCCCCATACTGGTAAGAGACCTCCAAATTATAATAAAACCTTCGAACCAGGGTGTGGCACAAAGGGACCAACCTTTGACCACACTGCCGGATCCTCCACCTATCATCACTCTGAGTGATGTTGCGACCATAGTTCAGCAGTCATAGCAAGCCTTCCAGTAAAAAATGCTCCAGCAGCAGCAGGCATTTATGGCTGCTATATAGCAACAGTTAGATCTTCCTCAACTCGGTCAACATCCTCGGATAATTACTCCACAAGACCCACCTGTAGGGTCTGTTATGGGACCACAAGCCAGAGATACACCTCCAATTCCTCCACTCAACACTCCTCCATATATGGTGCCCCCTCCGTACCCTTACTATCCAGCATATGCACCCAATTACCCGTCGACGAATAATACGACAAGGGTAGTGGGATCTTTCAAGAGGAACTTGCCACCTATATTCTCTAAGGTGGGGAGTGATCCTCTAGAGCCGGACTAGTGGATCCAAGAGCTGGAAAAGATATTTGAGGTAATTGAGCGCACTAAGGCACAGAAGTTTATTTATGCTGGGCTGCAACTCAAGAATGAAACCAACTCTTGGTGGCAAGCCTCTAAGCCTATATTGTTGGTCGTACATCCAGAACCCACGTGGGAGTAGTTCAAGGAGTTATTTTTGGCAAACCATTACCCTCATAGCTTCAGAGATCGTAAAGAGATGGAATTCATGGCCTTGACTCAAGGGAATAAGACTATCCTTGAGTATCAACAGCAATTTGAAAGCTTGTTCCATCTTGCCCCCAGGCATATGAGGTCAGCTGAGGAAAAGGTTGCAAGGTTTCTGAAGGAATTAAAGGCATCTATTAGGTCAGCGCTCGAGGTCTTAGATTTGACAGATTATGGCCAGATTGTGCAAAAAGCTAAAACCATGGAAGATAAGCGAAAGGGAGAACAGTCCCTTAAACCTAGATTGTGGAAGAGGACTAATCCATTTCTAGACATGGGCAACTCATCCAAGGTATACCGTAGGTCATATAGTTCTGGGCCTACCTACAGATAGCCCTATAGGCCATCTGGCTACCTTTTCGCAACCAGCTGTTGGTCTGGGCTTTCCATCTTTTCACCCGAACACTAGTGCGGTGCCTACAGTCACAAGGCCACCCTGTCCCCTATCTACATCAGGTCAACTACAAAGGGGCCCTGTCACAGTTTCGACGTCACAGATCCATTGCTTTAATTGCCACTCTTATGGGCATTATACCAAAGACTGTCAGGTCAGACCAGCCTTACCATCCAGTCAGTCCTCTATGTACAGACCTCCCTTAACTCAGGGGAATCAACCGCAAGGAAGAATGTACGCCTTATCAGCTGAGGAAGCTAAGGCCAGCACAGAAGTGGTAGCAGGTACATTTTAATTTAAGATTTTCCTTATGCTGAATTTTGATGACCTGCTATACTTATATGCATTGTTGCACTAGGTGTTCTACCTATATCGGGTATACCAACTTATGTCTTATTTGATTCAGGAGCTACAAATTCGTTCACATCTAAGAGATTTGCGGAGAAACTTGGTATGTCTCTCAGGACACTAGATTATGAGATGATTGTTAGTATGCCTACAGGCAAAGTTGCACAGCTGAAGGAGGTGTATGGGTCGTGCCCAGTGAAAATCAGTGGAAAGAAATTGAATGCAAAACTCATCAAATTCAACATGCATAATTTTGATGTTATACTGGGCATGGATTGGTTGTCGGCCCATCGAACAAATGTGATGTGTGTTGAAAAATTAATTAGGATGAAAAATGATGAAGGAAAACAACTGGTATACCAAGCAGATAAAATAAAATGGGCTAGAAAGGTCCTCATCTTCGCTCTTCAAGCGGTAAAGTTGTTGGAAAGTGGATGTCAGGGCTACTTAGCATCGGTGTATATGATGTTAATGCAAAGGTTACACCTCTAGAAGAGGTAGAGGTGGTTAAAGAATTTTTTGACCTCTTTTCAGATGATCTGATGCATCTATCGCCTGATAGAGAGTTAGAATTTACCATAGACTTGATTCCTGGAGCAGCTCTAGTGTCAAAAGCTCCATACAGGATGGCACCAGCCAAATTGAGGGAGTTACAAATGCAGTTGCAAAATTGTTGAAGGGGTTTATTCGCCCAAGTGTTTCACCTTGGGGTGCCCCTATATTGCTTGTCAAGAAGAAGGATGGAAGCTTACGTATGTGCATCGATTATTGAGAATTGAATAAGCTAATCATTAAGAATCGATATCCATTGCCACGCATTGATGATTTGTTTGACCAACTACAAGGTGCAAATATATTTTCAAAGATAGACCTTAGATCAGGCTATTATCAGCTCAAGATAAAGAGTGGTGACATACCTAAGATAGCTTTCAGGACACGGTATGGTCACTATAAGTTCCTAGTATTATCTTTTGGATTAACCAATGCACCGGCAGTATTCATGGATTTAATGAATCGAGTATTTCACGATGTCCTTGATAAATGGGTAATTATTTTTATTGATGACATCTTGATCTACTCTAAGATGGAAGAGGAGCATACTCAACACCTGAGAATGGTATTACAGAGGCTGAGAGAACAACAATTGTTTGCCAAATATAGTAAGTGTAAATTTTAACTTAAGCAAGTTGGATTCCTTTGACACATAGTGTCTAAGGATGGAATCAAGGAGGATCCTAATAAGGTGAAAGCAGTAGTAGAATGGAAAAACCCCAAGAATGTTACAGAAATTAGAAGTTTTCTGGGTTTAACTGGGTACTACTAGCGCTTCATTAAGAATTTTACTTGAATCTCAGAACCAATGACTAAGTTAATCAAAAAGGGGGTAAATTTTGAATGGACAGAGGAATGTGAGAAGAGTTTTCAGGAATTGAAGAAAAGGTCAGTGTCAGCCCCTGTGTTGATCATCCCTAAAGGCATTGGTGGAATGACAGTCTACACTGATGCTTCTAAGGTCGGGTTGGGTTGTGTTCTCATGCAATGCGGTAAGGTGATAGCGTATGCATCCCGACAACTAAAGGAATAAGAGAAGAACTACCCCACTCATGACTTGGAACTAGCCACAGTCATTTTTGCCCTAAAGATTTGACGACATTATTTGTATAGGGAGAAGTGCGAGATATACAGTGATCACAAAAGCCTTAAGTACTTTTTCACCCAAAGAGATTTAAACATGAGGCAAAGGAGATGGCTCGAGCTCATGAAGGATTATGAGTGTGACATTCAGTATCATCCTAACAAGGCTAATATAGTGACAGATGCGTGGAGTCGGAAGGCATAGACTGTGTCACTCTCATACTTAGCAGTCAGCCCACCACTCGTACAAGAGGCGACGCTAATGGATGAAACCCTCTTATATGAAGGAGCAACCTTAGAGCTTGAACATCAATTAGAAAACATTAAATGGTTAGCTGTATCCCTAGCAGCTCTACAGGTGCACCCGTCTATTAGGCAAGAGGCGATAATGAAACAACCCTTGGATCCTGAGTTGCAACAGACCAAAGTTAAGATTCAAAAGCAAACAATGAATAACCCTGACTTCGTTTTAGCTAGCGACGGGGCATTGTTGTTTCGAGATAGGTTATGTGTGCCCGATGATTTGGAGATACAAGACAAGATAGTGTAGGAAGCACATAGCTCTGAGTACTCACTCCACCCAAGAAGTACAAAGATGTATAAGGACCTCAAACAAAACTACTAGTGGCCAAGCATGAAAACCACAATAGCCTTATATGTGGTGACTTGCCTTACATGCCAAAAAGTAAAAGCTAAGAGGCATCGACCCTATGGTACTCTTCAGTCACTCCCAATACCAGACTGAAAGTGAGATAGGATTATAATGGACTTTGTCACTGGATTACCACGCACACCTAAAGGGATGGATGCGATATGGGTAATAGTTGATCGGCTTACTAAGACTGCTCATTTCATTCCCATCAAGACCAAATTCTCTATGGCCAAGTTAGCACAACTTTATATGGATAACATAGTGCGCTTGCATGGAGTGCCAGTGAGCATTGTGTCAGATAGGGACCCAAGATTCACTTCCAGATTTTGAAAAAGTTTCCAGCATGCTTTGGGATCACAATTGAGCTTGAGTACTGCTTTCCACCCACAGACTGATGGTCAGTCAGAGCGAACCATACAGATATTAGAAGACATGCTCAGGACATGTGTAATGAAAATGTGTGGTAGTTGAGAACAATATATACCCCTTATAGAGTTTGCCTATAACAATAGTTACTAAGCTACAATTGGGATGGCTCCATATGAGGCATTATATGGTAGGAAGTGTAGAACTCCTTTGTATTGGAATGAGTTAGGCAAACGCCGAATGTTAGGACCCGAAATGATACAGATAACATGTGACAAGGTCGATGTTATTCGAGAAAGGATTAAGGTAGCTCAGTCATGTCAAAAGAGTTATGCAGACACCCGCAGGAAAGACATTGAGTTTCAAGCAGGAGAAAAGGTGTTTCTCAATATTTTCCCTACTAAAGGTTTGCATAAGTTCCATAGAAAAGGGTAAGTTGAGCCCGAGATACATTGGCCCATTTGAGATTTTGACTCGGATTGACTCAGTAGCCTATATGCTTGCTCTTCCACCTTCGCTCGAAAATGTTCATAATGTATTCCATGTATCCATGCTGAAGCGATACATTCACGATCCATCACATGTATCACCTGTGGAACCAAAATATTTAGAAACTAATATGACCTATAGAGAATAGCTAGCTGAAATCTTGGACCGAAAAGTGAAAACCCTTCGCAATCGCACCATTTCCTTCGTAAAGATGAAATGGGCTAATCATTCACTTGAAGAAGCATCTTGGGAGAAAGAGGATGAAATCCAAGCCAAGTACCCTCATCTTTTCGAACAACCAGGTACACTAATTTCGAAGATGAAATTTTCAAAAGGGGGGGTAAATGTGATACCCTACTTTTAAAACCTTGTTTAATTACATGGTTGACCCGGTTTAACCATTCAGGACCCGAACTAGAGAAGGTTAAGGCGGGTTCCTTATAGACCATGATGGCAAGTGTGATTTTGAACACAGGTTGGCCAGACAAGTCCGAGTTAGTGCTAGAGAAGACGGGTGCACCCAAGCCGTGTACATGCACGTATCATAAGGCCGTGTACGAGTAATGCTGGTATATTGACGTATCCTAAAGTGTATACGTATAATATACCTTGTGCCTAGAGTGAGATACATGCTGAGAGTCGAATTCCATCGAAATCTCACTTGTTGGCTAAGTTTTGACCAACAGGTGGACGGTCACAGGCAGGCGAATCTGCCCACCTGAGTGACCCACCCATGTGGTTATTAGATATTCTCTAAGTATAAATAGTACATATTGTGTTTCTCCTTTTCCCATTTAATGCATTAAGGAGTTGGTGAGAAGAGTAAAGAGGAAAGAGAAAAAAAAATGAAGAAAAGAGAATGAAGAAAAAGAAATGGTTTTAAGCGACGCCGAGGTTTGGTCTTCTCATTTCGACATCAAAAAAGTGATCCCCAACACGAGGCCTACGATTTGAGGTGAGTGAAGGCTATACTTCTTAAACTTTCACCAAACCCCAAGTGAAACCCTTGATTTGGGTAGAGTTCTTTGAGATCTTGTTAATCCCACTTGAGATGATGAATCTAAGGTTTAATAGATGGTCTATGTGTTGATTTTGAAGGTTTAAAGAAGTGTTTACAAGGTTTGAGAAGCATTGGTGATTTCTTGAGTTAAGAGGTGATTTTGAGATTTTGGAAGAGTTCTTGAGCAAAGAAGGTAAGATGGCTTTTCAATCCTTAAATTTAACTTAGATCTAGGTTAGAGTCATCTTATAAGACCTTAGATGTGTGGAAAATGTGATTGAAATAGCCACATTTGGTTTTCCCAAGGTTGAGGAACGTTTTAAGGAAGAAAGCAGTTTTTTGCCCCCACAGGTGGGCGAAGTCGCCCACCTGAGGGCGCTCGCCTAAGGGGGCAGCACCACGGTTCCCACAGGTGGGTGAGGACCGACGGGCAAACCTGCCCACCTGAGGGTGCCCGTCGGTTGGACCGGTAGGCAAAGACCGGTGGACGAACCTGCCCACCTGAAAAGATCGATGGGCGAAGACAGGCAGGCTGTCTGGCCCACCTGTTGGCCCCCCCCAACAAGATTTTTGTGTCCGAATGGGCTCAAAACGGGTGGGCAACCTTCTTTTATGATTTTAAACATGATGTAAACATCAAATCTCATTAGTATTGATCCCAAAGTGGTGAATGCTAACTTCATTCACTTATGATAGGTTTCACTAGAAACTTACGTTTTCTGGCATCAGATCTCACCCGTACCGAGCGTGAGCTTTTGTACACAACAAGTGGCGAGAGGACATTTGACTTTACTTTAAGGCTTGTTTTGCATCATTCAATTGTATCTAGACTAGCCATGTCATCATTCAAATTGTGTGTAGATTAGTCATTTTCATATGCCATTTGCATGTAATTGCTTGTGCATTATAAACAAATGATTATGATATGTGTGTTGTGTTTTACATTCTCAATGCTAAATGATTGATGTGCTTATGTGATGAATGGTTGGATTACTGTGCATGATGCATTATTAGACTAGATGCTATAGTCGGCTTTGAAACGAGTGCATTGGTGACCTGTGATATGGGACGCAGTGGTACTATACAATCGTACTTTGTCATATAGGAGCATGCAGTTTAGGATTTTCATTCCCTGTGCTACGACCCTTCCCAACAGGGGTTGAGGTATTGGGTTATCGCTTGGGGGGAAGCAGTGGTCACGGTTGTCAGGTCACTGTAGCGGTTAGACATACGTCCGGCTGGTCATTAGGACAGTCGGCAACCTCAGTGGTATATTCAAGAGGGCCAATCGTATTGCTTTTAAGTTGCTAAAGTCAGCACCTTTATTTTTGTCATTTACTTTTATGTTGAGAGCTAATAGTCGGCATGCTTTACTTTTTTGAGTACTCACGGTGGGCTTTCTCTGACAACCCTATAGGGGTATCGCGGGATGGAGTTCGCGGCTCGTACCCGTGGCATACGCGCACTGTGGTTGTAAGTAGCACAAAACCAAGACTTAGTAATGTTTAGGTGGATAAGATTTAAAATGAATTGCATAGCATATAGTGCATATAGATGTGATTGTTGTGTGATCTTTCTTTTCACTTACTGAGCTAGTGAGCTCATCCCACTTGCGCACCTCTTTTAGATGATTTTGCAGGTCACCCGCCTGAAGATCAGAAGTCGAGCCCCACAGTGTAGTTTCCTGATGAGGATTGGTGGGTCCCTGAAGAGTATGAGCACGGTGCTGATTACATGTGCAAGGGTTGTGCACGGGACTGCAGTAATGACGTTGTACAGGATTTTACTTTTTGATTATTTTGATGACCCTCCTTTTTGTGTACTTGATACATAAATTGTTATTCTTTTTGTGTAAATACTATGCCTGCGGGTCCACATGTACTTAGTTATATACTACAATTTGGGTATCAAGTATATTGGGGATATTTACAGGTAATTTAAGTCTTCCGCTGAACTTTTGAACACTTATCTTAGATGTGGGTATGTTGTGGTGGATACTGTATCAAATGATCCTGGCAGGTTTGGGTTAATCAGAGTTAACCCGGTCACCGGTTCGGTTCTTTGTGAATGGGGTGTGACATACAAGGGGTGAGCTCCAACTAGCTCAATGAGGGGTGGGGTTCATGCAAGCACATACACATAATTCATGATGAAATGAATACAAAATTAAATACATAATCCATGATGCAAATGATGTAATCCATTTAATTATTAAACTACTTAAGATACAATTAAGTCAGGCTTATGTTACTACGACGCATTAGTATCCCTTGTCCCAAAACTCGCACATTGATCACCCAGAGATACAAACCATAGTCATGATTAGGAGCCTTCCAGTCCTGGAATGCAACCATCGGTCACCTAACAAACCTTTGATAACCCCCTCCTGGTAGTCATGACACCAAAATTACCATCGACCATGTTGGACTAGTTCATGCCTCCAGCAACAATCACATCGTATTGTGGGAGTGGCATTCCGAAAGGGTTCATCGAACATATCACAATTGGGTTATCCAACACCTTACCCCCTATTGGCAAAGGGACATAGCATAGAAAATGTAACCTAACCATGATATACTATATGCCTTTTATAATGATATAGTTAGGATGGAATAAGATACTGGAATCAACCATCGGCCACATCGCATCAATGTCCAAGCCTATCTAGTAAACAAGTAGTTAAGTATGGAATACGCGATATCGAAATTACCATCATCCATAAAGCGCCCATTTCCAATAATAGTCTTGGAGTGCACAATATCGGAATCACCATCAGCCACAAAGTGCAATCCACGACTATATCTAAAACTAATCCACACCCAATGCATGAATGCAACATCCACACGGTGATCACGGTACTGGAACCACCTCAGCCACACTAGATCCCATCACATAATATACATCTCATATCAATTTCCAATTTCATAAAACATAACACAATTCTATATACATAACATGGTATGAGATTAATATAATTAATTAAACAATTAAATAATCATTTCAGAATTTCTAACACATGTGAGTAAATCTAAAATATTAAACACTCCAAAATTAAGGTCAACCACCACTCACCTTGGTTGTAGCTTGGACAGTGAAGTTCTAAGTATATCAACCGATATCAAGTCACGTTTGGCCTCGTTGAACTTGTTTATCTCTGTCCTATGTACAAGGGTAAACAGACGTTAACGGGTATCTAAAACATCGGAGGAGGACCCACAAGGGTTGCCCTAAAGGGTACAAGCACTGTAAATTTTGACAGCATTGAGAAGGTCACCGAAAATAGAGAAAATCCACCAAAAATATTAGGGGTGTTTCCGATGGCCTTGGCAGAGACCTCCTAAGGGCCTGGGCTTCACCGAAAATATGCCACCAGATCCTGTCCACGTGTTTCCAATGGATTCCCAAAAATGTGCCAAGACAATTGGGGTTATCTGGCTTAGGCCGGATTACTGGTATCTGATCCGTGGAGTTTGTAGGGGGTCTTCCTACCTCTCTTCTAAGCCAAAAAAATCCCGATTCTGCTGAGCCGTTTGAGAGATACGGCAACCAAACGGTTGAAACCCTAACTTCACATTTGGTCAAAAGTGTTACCAAAGCTCACCCGGCTTGGTTTAAGCTGGCAAACACATAGGGAGTGCAATACACACTCACCCGATCTCTATGAAGTGCTGAGATCGAGGCTTACTCCTCCAACCCGGTGATTCACTCCCTTGCTCAAAGGCACAAGTTCAAAATGAAGAAAAGAAGTGGTAGGGGAAGATGGCACCTACTTCCGGCAAGAATCCGGTAACAAAATGCAAAGCCGAGTCTTCCTTCGCCTTCTTCTTCTCTCTGTCTTTTCTCTGCTTCCCACGTTTTGGACAAGTGAGAAGTGAAAAATGAACTCACTTCTCGTATTTATAATAAGTGAAGGACTCAAAGTTTGTTTGGTTGGGCACTTGCCCGACTCAAGTAGGTTAATTCGTCATTCGGGACATGCAGATCCACCTTCATAGACTCATAGGGGTACATGTCATGGGGAAGGGTGTGAGGGAGTGTAGGAGGTCATTCGGGGCTAGCCATGATGTGAGTGGTGGGGCCCACGGGCACCACAATCCAACCAGCAGCATAATAGGTCACCGGATCCTGCCCAGGTGTTTTCGGTGGTCATGGCAGTGTTGTGCCTTGACTGCTTCTTGTCCCATCTTGGTCATACCATAGGGGTTGCCCTAGGTTATGGGCATGGTCTTCCAATAATTCAAATACGTGGCGGGACTTGAGTGTAGAGGTGTGAATTCACGTACCGCTTGGGGTCAGAAGGTTTGAATCCCCTCCAGTTGAACATGCACAACATACACGAGCAGTTGGGATCATTCCTTCCCTTTTGGCAATGAGTTGCCACGAGCCAAAACCCATCGGTACTGTATCTCCGGTCCGAGATCTATCACAAAAGCCCAAATTTTACCTGGTTAGGGCACGAGTGTAACATTGTAATCCCCATAACAAACCAAACTGAACCAGAAATTGAATGGGCCCGAAGCCAAATCGGAAGTGACTCAAAACTCTGACCAAAACCAAAACCAAACGTGTAGGAAATCGAAAATTTTTCAAAATTCATTTAAAAAAAAAAAGTTTTGCATAGTTTTGTATAAATTTGTATGGACAATCAATCATAAATTAGTAAAAAAATCGAAACCAAATCGATACAAGAAATTGAAGCCAAACCACACCGAAATTAAACCGAAATTTTCTTATTGGTTCGGTTTTGGTTTCACCATTCCCACATCGAAACCGATTCAACCCGAACCAAAATCGAGCCGAATCGACCTATTGACTACCCCTAGTGTACATCATTTTTCCATGGTAAAATAATTTAAGGAAACAAAAAAAAAAAAAACATTGCGTTGTTGCATGGTCCCTAGGCCTAGACATATGAATACACGAACCCTGCCCACTATGAAATAAAAAAATATCATCCATGTTGATGCCCCTACATGTACTCTCATTGGCTCCTGCACTAGTGCAAGGGTTACACAACCATGCAGCAATCTCTTGTGCAATATTTTATTCGTAAAACGAAAGTAGCCTCAATGAAAATGGTTAAAACCTTCTAGTAAAGTTAATTTTCGTAGTTTTTAAAACTGGAACTGGCATGAACGGGAAATGGTCCTTTAATTATGATCGATCAAACAATGTTTTCCCTTACACCCCCCCTTCCCCCCAAAAAATTATATTTACAAATATGAATTAAGAAATTATTATAAAAAATAAGAATAAAAGATTCTCTACATAGACCGCAGGATACACTAGAACCTTTCTCTCCCTCATCCCCTTACATGAAATGATATCTCTACCTTCTATGTGCAAAATCGTATTATTGCTCTTCCTTGATGTTCTCCCTATGTCTCTTGCTCAGATAATATTCTCCAAAAAATAAGATACCATTTAATAACAAAAACACAAACCATTTTAATGGTTGGTTTTCTTCTGAAAATTGGATGGTCAGAATTTGGTTTGACCCTAGACACCAGAATGAACCCAATGCCAGTCCCTGATCAACACGTTATTGTGTGACCTAGTTATGATATCATTGCCATTCATAAAGCAAATCTATTTTATCCCTTTTAGGTTTGCTAAACCTTTTAAAATTGAGCAGTCCTCCAATTGAAAACAAATGCCCTGCTGTTAGTTGTGATTATTATTTTGATCATTAAGTTGGTTGACTTTAGAGATTTTTTATGGTACTTCCACTAAGAGATGTTTTAGCATCATTTAATAGGAATTTTTTTTGTAGAAATTTATTAGAATTATTTTTAATGAAAAAAAATTAGAAGAAGTGTTTCCTATGTAGGGAAATATTGCACAAGGGCAAATGAGTGTATGAGGATGCATCCACAGAGATAGTGTTTGTGTGAAAATCGTCTACAGTTGTCACACAGGTGCAATGAACATTAGGTGACGGGGAACCCTTTGAGGTGCACTCGGATATTTTCATTGGTTCAAAAATCATCGAACTTTGCCACTCGCTGTAGATAATGTAAACTTGATAATATTTCCTATTTTATGAAAACATGTGGATCATTTCGCCCTTGTGTCTCGACGTTGGACCACATACTGACATATTTTTTTCAAAAGTTTAATTTAGATAATAACAAATTCCACATGACTTCTTTCCGTTTTGGAATGGAAAGCTGGTGTGGGTTGTTGGGGTTTTCCGACTTTGGTTGGTGAAGAGAATGCGTTGAATGAGAGCCTTTTTATTCTTTTCTCAGATCCAGATCTTGGGGTTGGGGCGGCTGCCATTGGGTCGTTGGATGGGTAGGTTGGGTGGGGCAAGCTAAGATTTTAAAACAAAACTTTAAGCTTTCTTCAACCTTTGATGGGTCCCACAAGGTTTTAAGTATTTGTATCTGAAGGTAAAACCATAAAAAAAAAAATTATGAAAAAAATAAAGGTTGGGTATATCATTGATATCAAGTATACTAGCACTCATTGTATCTATTTCTCTTCCTTCCTTTTTTTTTAGATGACCGTCATATTTTTCCTAAATAATACTTTATCATGTGATCCTATTGGTGTTATCTACTAACATACTTGATATCGGTGACATACATATCCTTTTCCCAATGAAAAAGTAAGAGTGGATCAGGGATAAATACAATACAACCGAATCGGTACAGATCGGTATTCGATTCGCCGAACTTTAGATCCCTGGGTCCCACTCCCAGCAGGAAGCCATTTAGGATTAGGGCTTTGTTGTCTGACCATTTACACGATGTGGATAATGGCGCTGCCGTGAATCCATTGAACACAGCAGACTATAGAATAACGACCACCACCAACCGCCTCCCCACTCTTCCACACCCTCCTGGCCCAGAATCCAGATCCTCCATTGACGTACAAAAGGTCGAACGTGGGACGGTGGGACCCACATTTCGGTGTGATTGAGAGGGAAGAAGTGGAGATCACTGGGAGGGATGGAGAAGGGCTAAGGAGAAAGGGGATCATCCGCTTCCACCCATTCCTAGATCAACGGCAGCCTTACGTTTGTAGGCTCAGCCGTTCTTCCTCTTCTATTCTCTTCTTCTTCTTCTTCCCATTTCTTCCTTCTTCTGCTCTGTACTATTTGTTTGCTCCTTCTGTTTCTCCGTTCTTCTGGGTGGGTTGATTTTTTTTCTGACGTCCTACCCTGATCTGTTCTTACCCATATTTGTTAATGCTACCGTTTTTCATCTGGGTACGTTGAATTTTTTAATATTGTTCCTGTTTCATAGTGGAGTTTTGAGCCTTTCGATTCAACGAGGCTTTAATTTTATCCAATCCGGATTTTGGCTGGTTCTATTGGTGGAATTTGTATTCTGTCAATGGGCGCTCTGGATGATGGCCATTTTTCTGGAGAGCTCGAAAATGGAGTGAAGTTTGGATCTTTGGAGCTAGATTTGAAGGACGAATTAGATACTACTGTCGAAATCGAGGACGCTGTGAAGGTTCTGTTGCAGTGTCTGGGGGAGGATTCCAATAGGGAAGGTCTTAAGAAGACTCCGCTTCGCGTTGCCAAGGCCCTTCGTGAAGGAACAAGAGGTTAATAATCGTTTGGCCCTGTTCCACTGTTGCTTTTATTCAAGCATAAATCAGTACGTTGCTTGATACTAATTGGAGTTGAATCCTTCTTGTTACTTTTCTCTTATTTAAGTTATGTGGATGTTTGAAAGTGCAAATTTATTGATTATTTCCCCAATGTGCTAGAACCCTAGATCTTTTGAAAGTGCAAGTAGTTCGCTCATTTCAATCTTAATATGCATTCTTTGAGAAGATGTTCTTGAGCCTTGGTGTCTCACAGATCTAAATACTATAAAAGATACTACTTGGGTCTTTTGTTATCTTATTGAAAACAATAATTTCTGTAGTTTTAGCTGCAAACTGCAATAGGGAGTTCAAATGGAAGCATCAGAGCCCATGGTAAATAAGTGGCATCATCCAGGTCCCGCGTCATCTGGGTGTTTTTGAGTTCTCTTCGAGATTAGGTTTCAGTGATGGAGGTAGTTGAGGGGACCAAATCTCTTTCTAAGTAACGTATAAAGGACATGGTTTTGGCTAATGGCCGAATTCTGTGGCAGGTATCAATCAACTGTGTTTGGCATTGAATTCTCTTGATGGTGCAAGGATATGATTCCCATGTTCTGGAATTGGTTGTAGGGAAGCTCTCTGATGTCTTATGTAGTTTTTCTTTTTCAAAGATGGTATCAGCATCAGTGTGATATAGTGTCTGGGTTGCTATGAAGTGGTTCAAGCTCTCTTGTCTGCATATGATTTATGGTTCAAATGCCAAATAAAGGGTAATCTGTAATGTATTGCCTATTTATTAAAACAGTCTTACTTGGTCCATTTAATATGGTTTGGCTTATTACATACGGAGGAGAGCTGTAAACTTGTATAATTAATAAGGAAAAAAGCAAGTTCCTAATTTTTTTGGGAACTTAATTTGGAGATGAGATTTATTTAATCCACTTTATCTCTCTT
>NW_024868121.1:0-30580 GCF_013358625.1 Macadamia integrifolia
TTTTTCTGAAAAATTACCCATCTTGGCCATTATATGACCATAGCGCACTGTATCGGTACATACCAATACTCACCGATACGTACCGATATATATCGATACTCACCGATACGTGCCAATATATACCGATACGTACCGATCGATACATACCGATACTCACCGATACGTACCAATACATACCGAAACATATATTTTACCTCAATTTTATAATTTTCATAGTCGTATCGAGGAATATCGTATTGTATCGATGTGTATTGGTGTTGTATTGATGCATATCGGTATGTATTGTAGGATATATATCGATACGAAAGGATTTTAAAAATTTCATGTATCGTATCGATGTGTATCGTATCAGTCGGCTAAATTTAAGATACGTATCGGAGGGTATCGTATCGGTATCGGAGATACTTAAAACCATGTTCCTATCCATTTATGTGTGCATCTTTAACGTATCTTAGTGTATCTCCGATACGATACGATACTCTCCGATACGTATCTTAATTTTGACCGACCGATACGATGATCGATACCGATACTTTAATCCTTGCCCGAGACTGTTTACCTGATCTAGCATGCATATCACAGTTAAATATGGACCATGCGACATTGGTACCAATCATTGGCCACAAAGTGCATCAATTTTCAAATGCAGTCCGAGGTACACGATACCAGCGATACCTTGGCCACAAAGTGTAACCTGCGATTACAACTAACTCTAATGCACATAATCAATGCATAAATGAAACATAGATACGACAATCATGGCACTATTACCACTTCGGCCACGCCAGATTCTCTCTCACACACACAACCAAACACACCGGATCCCATCATACATCTCCATATAATTCATATCATAATCGTAAATGACAAATATACCAAATCATCATCGCATTTGAGTAATTACAATTAAACATATAATTCTAAGCATGTGAGCAATTTAATTCTAAAAATAAACACAATCCATCCCTCACTTGGTTTATGATCGGGTTGTTCGGGTTCAAGTACGACCACCGATCAATCAATTCAATTCTGGCTTCGGGGCACTTGCATGTCATTGTCCTAGACACAAGGAAACCATACATCAGTAAGCATCGGGAATATTAGGAGGGACCCACACAGGTCACCCCCAAAGGGTACAGACACTGTTCCTAAGTGACAGTATTGTCACCGAAAACATCCACCAAAAACAAGGTATTTCCACCAGAAATATCAATCCTGTTTTCGGTGGAGAAGTGAGAGAGCACATAATGCTCACATGTCCACCAGAAATATGCCACCGAAAACAAACCCCATGGATCCGATGGGCTATTTTCGGTGGTGGTTTAGGGCAGTCCACCAATTTTGGGGCTTTCCATCTCGGGCCTGATCGCTGGGATTTATTCCATGGAGTTTATAGGGGATGCTCCTAGAATCATTCTAAGTTAAGAAAATTTCAATTCCACCTAGTCATTTGAGAGATATGTCAATCGAATGATTGAAACCCTAGTTAGTCTTTTGGCAATACATGTTGTCGGAGCTCACCGGGTTTGGTTCAAGCTCGATGACAACACCAGGAGGGTAGAACACACATTTTATAACCTTAACAAGGTTTGTACAATAAGATTCCATCCATATCTAGCTTTGTCTAGGTCAAAATGAAGAAAGAGAGTGGTATGGGAGGTTGTTCATACCCTCAGCAATGATTCTGGCAACAAGGCGGCAGCCGGCACCAAGGTAGGCCTCCAACCTCCTTCTTCCTCTTCTTCTTCTTCTTTCCTCTCCTCTTTCTCTCCTCTCCTACGTTGAGCACAAGGGAAATGATAAAATGAATCCTCATTTTCCAACTTATAACTTAAGTGGACCTTAGGGTCTGTTTGGGTTAGACCCCTTTTGGACTAATTGGGTTAAAACGAATTTCAGGCACGAGGACCCAACCATTTAGGTCTGTAAAGTACTCACATCACAAGGAAGGTGTTGATGATAATTTGGGATCATCCGAGCCATTTACGGTGTAATTAACGGGAACCACGGGCATCGAAACCCCGACAGCAGCCTGTCAATCCACCGAAAATAGGCACCAAATCTAGGCCCAGGCTACTTCCTGTGGCTTGTTTCCGATGGTCAAGATAGCTCGCTGTCTCATGGCTGGTCTCGCATAGGTGGTTGCCCTTTGACATGCTTAAGGCTATTCAACAATTTTTTATGCATATCAGAATTCATGTGTGGGGAGTCAGGTCACTTACCGTCTGGGATGAGAAGCTATGAATCCCCTCCTGTTAGATAGGCATGCAATGCACGAACATGTGGGGTCATCTCTACCCCCTCGACAATGCATAGCTGCGAGCTAAAACTAGGTTGTACTTTCGATCTCTGATCCGAGGCTTGGCAAAACAGTTCAAATTAGACCAAATTAGGGCACATATGTAACATCCTCCCACCTTACAAGAATTTCATCTTCGAAATTGAACATACCTAACAAAACAAACAATCCAGGATACTACTTCAATATCTCATCTTCCTACTCCCAGGGTGCTTCCTGTTCGGGATGGTTCATCCATTTCACCTTAACAAAGGAAACGGTGCGGTCACGGAGAACATACTCTTTCCAGTCCATAATCTTCTCCGGATACTCCTCATGGGCAAAATACTCATCCAACTTATGGGGTATGTAGGACAAGATGTGAGTCGGGTCAAGAATGTATTTCCTTAAGATAGACACAGGGCAGACATCATGTGTACCTTCCAACTCTGGCAATAAAGCTATCCGGCAAGCTACCAGTCTAATCCTCTCCAGTACATCATACGGTCCCATAAACCTTGGACTAAGCTTTCTCTTCTTACCGAACTGCATCACCCCTTCAACTGGGGAGATTCACAAGAATACCTTGTCTCTAACACCAAACTCCAGATGTTTCCTCCTAACATCCACGTAGCTTTTCTACCTGGACTGAGCTACCTTGATCCTTTCTCTGATCACATTCACCTTCTCACAAGTAGCCTATATCAAGTTTCGACCCAAAATATGCCACTCACCAGCCTCATCCCAATAGAGTAGAGTTCAACACTACCTGCCATACTGTGCCTCAAATGGGGACATTCTGATGGTGGCCTGATAACTATTGTTGTAGGAGAACTCGATAAGGGAAATGTGCTCATCCCAACTATAACTTATATCTAAGGCACATGCTCGGAGTAGGTCCTCCAATGTCTGAATAGTCCTTTTCGATTGACCATCGGTCTGAGGGTGAAAGGTAGTGCTGAAATCTAACTGTGTGCCCATAGCCTTTTGCACATATGTCCAAAACTTGGAAGTGAACCTGGGATCTCGATCAGAGATGATACTAACTGGCACATCATGCAATCTGATGATGTTATCGATATACAACTTGGCCAACTTGTCCATAGAAAACGTGATCTTGATTGGGATAAAGTGAGTTGCCTTAGTCAACTGGTCCACAACTACCTAAATGGCATCCATACCCTTCTATGTACGGGGCAGGTCTGTGATGAAGTCCATGGTAATATTCTCCCATTTCCAATCTGGAATAGGTAGGAATTATAATAACCCATAAGGCCTTTGTCTCTTGACCTTGACTTGCTGGAATATGAGGCATCTAGACATATATGTGGCCACATCATTCTTCATTTCTTTCCACTAGTAGGAGCCTTTAAGGTCCTTGTACATTTTAGGGCTGCCAGGGTGAACGGAGTATGGAGAGCTATGTGCCTCTCTCAAAACTGTCTCTCAAATCAGCATCACTGGGCACACATAACCTCCCTTTGAACTTGAAAAATCTGCTTTTAGTTATGGAGAAATCTGGGTCCTTTTGGGTTCCTTCCTGGTATTCTGTTATCAGTTTCGGCAACTCTGCATCAGTAACTTAAGCTACAGTGATCCTATCCACCAGACTAGGTTGCACCACCAATGTCGATAGTGACAAAGTGACACCCTCTACTAATAGTTCAAAGTCTAGTTTCCTGGCCTCCTCTAGGAGATACTCATTGGTGGTCAGTGATGTAAGAGTCAATGACTGGGATTTCTGACTAAGTGCATCACCTACCACATTGGCCTTTCCTGGGTGATAGTGGATAGTACAATCGTAATCCTTCATCAGTTTTAACCAACACCTCAGCCTCATGTTGAGTTGTTTTTAGGTGAAGAAGTACTTAATACTCTTATGGTCACTAAAAATCTCACTCTTCTCCCCCATACAGGTAGTGCCTCTAGATTTTTAGTGTAAAAATCACGATTATCAACTCCAAATCATGGGTGGGGTAGTTCTTCTCATAATCCTTTAACTGACGGGATACATAAGAAATGACCTTCCCATACTGCATCAATACACAACCCAATCAATCCCAGCTTGGAGGCATCACTATACACAACCATACCACCTGTACCAGTCGGAATAGTTAAAATTGGAGTTGATACCAACTTTTTCCTTAGCTCCTTGAAGTTCTTCTCACAAGCATCAGAAGACCACTCAAATTTTACACCTTTTCATGTGAGTCGGGTCATCGGAGTAGCAATGTGAAAGAAGTTCTCGATAAACCTCTTGTAGTAGCCGGCCAATCCCAGAAAACTATATATGTTTGCTACACTCTGGGGAGTCTCCCATTCTAGAACTATATTCACCTTGCCTGGGTCAACCTCTATACCCTTATCTGAAACAATGTGGCCTAGGAATGCCACCTGTGACAGCCAAAACTCGCACTTTTTGAATTTGGTATAGAGTTGCTTCTCCCTCGGCCATTGCAATACTAACCTCAGGTGAACGACATGTTCCTCTGCACTCTTGGAGTAGACCAAAATGTCATCAATGAATACTATCACAAACTCATCTAGGACATCCTGGAATACCCGGTTCATCAAATCCATAAATGCAATAGGTGCATTGGTAAACCCAAATGACATTACCAAGAATTCATAATGTCCATACCTTGATCTGAAGGTTGTCTTACTGACATCACTATCCTTGATCCTCAGTTGGTGGTAGCCCGATCTTAGGTCGATCTTGGACAACACCTTGACACCTTGCAACTGATTAAATAAATCATTTATCCTTGGCAAAGGATACCGGTTCTTGATGGTTAGCTTATTAAGCTCCCGATAATCAATGCACAATCTCATACTTTCATCTTTCTTTTTGACCAATAATACTGGTGCTCCCTATGGAGACACACTAGGTCTAATAAATTCCTTCTTCAAAAGGTTTTGAAGTTGCATATGTAATTCCTTCAACTCTATGGGGGGCCATACTGTAAGGGGCCTTTGACACTGGTGCTGAGCCGGGGAGTAGGTCTATGGCAAATTCTGTCTCTCGATCTGGGAGCAAACCTGTCAAGTCATCCGAGAATACATCAGAAAATTCCCTCATCAAATCTAGCTCAGTCAATGGCCTAATTTCTATCTCAGTATCCATTATAGATGCTAAGTAGCCTTGACATCCCTTATCCAGTAGCTTCTTCATCTGGAGTGCGGATATCAATAACCTTCTTGGGTTTCTTGGGCTTATCCCCTTGGAACACAAACTTATCCTCATCATGAGGTCAGAAAATGATAGCCTTCTCTACACATGGCACACTGGCTCTGTATACAGACAACCAGTCCATTCCTAAAATCACATCGAAGTCGATGACATCCAACTCAATCAAGTGAACAGTCAACTCATGTTCACCTATGGTCATTGGACAAGGCTCATAAACACAGTTCAAACCCACTACAATTCTTGTAGGGGTGTTCACAGCCAAACATTGAGTCAATCCCTTGGGTGGAATGCTCTTCTTCACAAATGTCGATGACACGAACGAATGCAAGGTTCCTGAGTCAAATAACACATGTGCAGGCAATAATGATATCAATAATGTACCTGTTACTACATCGGGTGCAGCCTTAGCATCTTCTGCAGTCATAGCAAACACTCTTCCCTGTGGTCTTTGGCCCTGTAGGAGCTGCATTGGTTTAGGGGCTGAATATGTCTGCTGGGGCCTAGGTGGTGGTATAGTGTAGGGTGCATCACCTGGCCTTTGGTGGGGGCATGTCCTCGCCATGTGGCCTGACTGATCACAATGAAAGCATCTCAGGCTTGATCCCAAAGACTGAGATACAACACTAGATCGGGAGGGCTGGGAAGTCTTATTAGCATCAAGCCTCCTAAATTGCACTGGAGTTGGGTTGGCATACGGCACTCAGAAAGGTTTGCTGCCTCCCCTAGAATCAGTAGATCCCATTGGCCTCTTTCCAATTCCTTATAGGGCTGTGAAGTTGTCTCTATGTCGATCTTCAGTGGATTTGGCCATGGGCCACCTCAGCACAGATCTTCATTTTCAACCCCACAATGGTTGACCCAATACCTGGCCTCAACCCTTTCTCAAAATTCTTTGCTTTAGCTCTATCAAATCTGAGATGCTCAGGAGCAAAATCGAATAGCTCTTTGAAATGTTGCTGATACTCGAGCACAGACTTGGAGAACTCACTCTCTCTCCTATCTCAGAAGATTTTTAGAAAATAGTTCTCAAAGAAGGCCCCTTTGAAATCTGCCCAAGTGGGATTCGGGTTACTAGCCCTCAGAATAGGCTCGGTGGCACTCCACCAATCATCTGCTTCATTCTGTAACTGATAGCCCACACACAAAATTTTTTGCTCCTTAGTGCAACCCATTAGTCTAAAAACCTTCTCCATTCCACCAATCCATCTTAATGGATACAATAGGTCTTGGACCACCTTGGAGAAGCATGGGGGCCTAAGCTGTTGAAACTTCTCCATCATTTTTGTCAAGTCTGTCCAACCCTCTACATAAGCTTGGGCTTGATCCGGCATTGGGTCTTGCACATGCCTGTGTACTTGAGCCCCACCAGATGTTTTAAGGGTAGCCGATCCAGTAGGTATTGGAATGGGCACCGGTGGAGTAGGAGGTGCGGGCGGTGCATTATGGGCTTCCATTGCCACTTGGATCCTATTATGGATCCCAACCATAAACTGATTTTTCCTTTCTTTCACTTTTCGCATCATGTTATTCATGATGGATGCCACATCCTGGGCTGTAAGTATAGGCGAAGCCAGAGGTGCATTGTAGGGTCTACCCCGATTCAGTGTAGGGGAAGCAAGAGGTGATGGGCGTGATTAGGATCGGGATTGGGATCGGGTGTTTCGGCATGACATGACTCCTGTGAAGGAATTCGATTAATGCACATGCATAAACAAGGTTGCATGTAAATGGAACACATGTATGCATAATGGGTCCCACATGTATACGATTGTCAAATTTAGGGTTAGGGCATGTATAAGTGGGGTCCACACATATTAGGATACAATCGTACATGTATCCCGGGGCACACCATTAATGTAACCAAAATAAAATTTTAGATTTGAAAAATAAAATAATTTATTTTCCAAAAGAGTCCATCGGAAACAGGGGGTCATATCACTAAAAATATGGTTTAATCCATCGGAAATGTCAGTGGTATTTTCGATGGGAAAAACAGAGAGAAAAAATTAAAATTTTCCCTTCACCGAAAATAGGCACCAGAAGCATGCCTAGTGTTTTTGGTGGGCTGTTTCAGGTGGCACCAAAATGGTTATAAATAGGCTCGGGTCTTGGTTCCTTTGTACAAAACCCTATTTTCACTTATGGGAAAGGTGTGGAAACGACCAAAGAGGATTTTGCTACCCATTTCCTACCTTCCTTTGGCTATTTCGTGATCAATTAGGGTCGCATTTGCACCGAAGGTATGTTCCTCCTCTCTGTAACCTAGTTTTGTGATTTTCTTATTTGTGAGCTTTATGCTCAGCCATTGAATCTGGTTTTTCATCCTAAATCCTTAGGAATCACATTGCAACAATGTGTGGATGCCGTTTACGTACCCGATGTGCCATTGAATAAGAGGAGCAAGACGTCGCCGATCAGTTCAACCCCATCCTATTTCACTCTATGGCTGAGTGAGACGTTGGGAACTCTTCGAGCTCTGCAATATGGACCCGGGAGTCTATGTGAGGACCAATGACTTCTGTGCACTCCATCTCCATTAACGGTTTGATGAGGTTGGGTGGTACTGTATCTTAAAACCCAACAAGAACTACTACCCCACACTGGACAGGTTGTTCCACTCCAACTTGCAATGCATGAACCGGGGTACCGAAGAGATACAGATCACCTCCTATGTGAAGGGGGTGGAGATCTCCTTTGACATGGGGCAGTTACCCAATATCCTGATGGTCAGTAATGCCGGTGACCTAGTGTACTACCCGCCTTAGACTCCTGCATATGAATTCCAGAGTCTTGATACCTCTCAGGAGATCAATGACATGCTGACTAAGGTGGCCAAGGGATTGAACCATTCAATCAACTATTTTGCTACTTCAAAGGTCATCTACCGTGTGATTCAGTTGAATATCCTCCCTACTTGCGGACACTATGATGAGGTATTGCACTGCAATCCTGTATGACCTACTGCGTGTACATGGGAGCACATATACATCTTCCTTACTTCCTTATGTGGACCACGGTACTTTGGTCCAAAGGAGTGGATTGCTAAGCGGGAAGCCTGTGCTATGGAAGAATACTCATTGACATCTTCCACCGCTTTGGGGTGGACTTGGAGAGAGGCACGCTTGGGTGAAGAGGTCACAGACTTCAACCAAGATTCTCTGAGGAAGATGACCATAGACCTACGGGAGGTGACTCCTATTCCAGGAGAGGGTCAGCAGCCTATAGAGGTAGAGGGTGGCAGTGCCGGTGAAGTTGCTGGGGTTGGTGGGGCTCCACCACCTGATCCTTAGGCTATGGGTTCTATGGCTACTTCTACTTCTCAGGGCACTAGGGGTGTGAAGCCTTACGGTCTCAATGATGTTATGGCCTGCCTAGACACCACCACATCTCTGATGAGTATAGATGGCCACCTCAATAGGATAGACAGGACCTATTGTCTTATGGACAATAGAGTGGCCTCCCTAGAGGCACAAATGCAGACGATGGCCTTCCATCTTGGTATTTCGGTGCCTCCTCCAGGAACGCATGGTCCGAATCAAGCTCAGGGCCAAGGACAGAACCAACACTAGCAAGAGTAGTGGCATGTTTGCCATTGTAGTTTTTAGGATTTTCCTTTACATGTTTTATTTGATTTTGATGTTTTAGGTTTAGTTGAACTTTTTACCTTCTATCATTTGCTTCAGTTGTTTAATTTCTTAGACTTAGGCTAGTTAAGATTTTCTACTTTCAATAATTTTATTTTCTTATGAAAAGTGTAAGCTGTGTATTCAAGTTATCTATTATAATGAAACAGCTTTAACACCTATGTCTCCTAATTGTGTAAATTTCTATTATTGTTGTCATGAGATTTTTATTTAATCCTAACTTCCCCAAAATCATAGTTCGGCTGAGATTGTAAGTTAAGGTAGAGCAACGCACTTTGATACTATAGCTGTCACACCCCTATTTCAGTAGACTCAACTTACCATTAGGAATACCGGCGGTGTAAGTAAGACACATACCTGTCTTATAAACCTAGCAGGATCTCTGATAGTGGTACCTTAATATTTTCACAATCTCACACATCAAACCAACATAAGCAGCGGAATCAGAGTATAATAGCGGAATCATAAATAAAATGGGAAAAACATCTACTGATAATATAATAGCGATAATCGAGTTATTCTGTTGCATTCATCCATGACGTATAATAGAATCTCAAAATAACAATATACAATCCACAGTTGTACCCAAGGTATCAAAATATGATGTACAATCTCACAGTGCGACATAAGTACAGTGGTCGCAAGCACAGTCCTAATCGTGCTCCTCCGCTTCTGGTATCCACCAATCGCTCACACCATACTCTGACCCAAAAGTTACTAGGTCACCCACCATTGGCACCATGGTACCTGCATCATCATCTAAATAGGGGTGTATACGTGGGGTGAGCTTTCCAACTCGCTCAGTGATGGGTGGGGTCAAGCACATCCAAGCAATACAATAGCTGTAGTAACTTATAATGCATGATTGTAGAAATTAAACACATAGTCTATGATGCTCGTGATGTAGGTCATTTATTTATTATCCACCTAACAACACAAACTAAGTCTGGTAAATGCTAATACAGCACATTAGGTTGTATCCTTCGTCTCGGAACCGCCATCGACTACACAAAGATACAAACTCTTGCCATGAATAGAAGCTTGCCGGTCCCTGTATGCTTTCATGGGTCACCCAGAAAAACCCTGATAACCCCCTTCTGCCAATCACCGCACTGGTACATCATTGGCGACGTAGGACAGGTTCCTGCCTCCGGTAATAATCGCATCATACTGCCGGTGTGGCATTCTAAAAAAACACATCAAAATTACCATAATGGGTTATCCAACACCTTAACCCCTATTGGCAAGGGTTCATAGCATAGGGAATGATACCTAATCAAATATATGCTACATGCCTTTATAGTGATACAGTTAGTATGAATTACACGATACAGGCAAGACCTCGACCATAAAGTGCAATCCATCTCTAAATACAGTCCCGGATACATGATACCAGTGAGACCTTGGCCACAAAGTGTAACCTAAGACCATTTATCTAATCTAGCACGCATATCACAGTTAAGTATAGACTACATGACACCGGTACCAATCATTGGCCATGAAGTGCATCAATTTCCAAATGGAGTCCTGGGGTACACGTTACCAGAGAGATCTTGACCACAAAGTGTAACCCGCGACTACAACTAACTTAATGCACATAATCAATGCATGAATACAACATATATACGGTAATCACGACACCAGTACCACCTTGACCACGTCAAATTTCGTCTCATACACACAACCAAACACACAACGATCACGGTACCAGTATCACCACGGCCACACCGGATCCCGTCATACATCTCCATACAATTCATATCATAATTGTAAATAGCAAATATAACATATCATCATTGCATTTGAACAATTACAATTAAACATATAATTCTAAGCATGTGAGTAATTTAATAATAATAAACATTCCAAAAATAAACACAGACCATCTTTCACCTGGTTTAAGATCGGGTGTGTTCGGGTTCAAGTACGGCTACCGATCGATCAATTCAATTCTAGCTTCGTGGCATGTGCACATCATTGTCCTAGACACAAGGGAACCATACATCAGTATGGGGCTGGGAATATCAAGAGGGACCCACACAGGTCACCCCCAAAGGGTACAGACACTGTTCCTAAGTGACCATATTATCACCGAAACACCCATCGGAAATAGGACATTTCCACTAGAAATATCAGTCTTGTTTCTGGTGGAGAAGTCAGAGTGCACATAGGCTCACATGCCCATGGAAAATATGTCACTGAAAATAGTCCCAGTGGATCTGGTGGGCTGTTTTCGGTGGTGGTTTAGGGCAGTCCACCCATTTTGGGGCTTTCTGGCTTAGGCCCGATCGCCGAGATTTGTTCCATAGAGTTTGTAGGAGATGTTCCTAGCATCATTCTAAGACAAGAGAATTCCAATTCCACTGAGCTATTTGGGAGATACATCGATCAAACGATTGAAACCCTAGTTGGTCTTTTGGTAATACATGTTGCTGGAGTTCACTGGGCTTGGTTCGAGCTCGGCAACAACATCGAGAGGGTAGAACACGTATTTTACAACCTTAACATGGTTTTTACACTAAGATTCCATCCATACCTAGCATTGTCTTAGTCAAAATGAAGAGAGAGTGGTTTGGGAGGTTGTACTTACCTCCGGCAATGATTCTAGCAACAAGGAGGCAGCCAGCACTAAGGTAGGCCTCCGACCTCCTTCTTCTTCCTCTTCTTCTTCTTTTCTCTCCTCTTTCTCTTCTCTCCTAAGCTAAGCACAAGGGAAATGAGGAAATGAATCCTCATTTCCAACTTATAACTTAAGTGGACCTTAGGGTCTGTTTGGGTTGGACTACTTTTGGACCAATCGGTTAAAATTAATTTCGGGCATGAGGACCCGACCATTTAGGTCTATAAAGTGATCATATCATGAGGAAGGTTTGGATGATGATTTGGGATCATTTGGAGCCATTTACGATGCGAGTGGTAGGAACCACGGGCATTGAAACCCTGACAGTAGCCTGTCAACCCATTGAAAATGGGCATCGGATCTAGGCCCAGGCTGCTCCGATGGCTTGTTTCGGTGGTCAAGACAACTTGCTGTCCCATGGCTGGTCTCGCATGGGTGGTTGCCCTCGGACATGCTCAAGGCTATTCGATAATTTTTTATACTTGTTAGAATTCAAGTGTGAGGAGTCGGGCCACTTACCGTCTGGGATTTGAAGGTATAGATCCCCTCCAGTTAGATAGGCATGCAATGCATGAACATGTGGGGTCATCTCTACCCCCTCGATAATGCGCAGCTGCGAGCTAAAATTCAATCATACTTTCGATCTCCGATTCAAGGTCTGGCAAAACAGTTCAAATTAGACCGGATTAGGGCATAGGTGTAACAATTGCAGTAAACTTAAGAGTAACTACTACATGATTTGGCCTTATTTTTTGCATAAAATGGCTCCCACCATGGTCGTCTGGGCGGAACCTAGGTTTTTTCCCCCTCCTTTTCTTGTTATTCCATTCTTAGGGTTTAAAACAATAAGATACAAAAACCTACGCAGTATACACTATACACATCTAGGTGACACGGTGACGTCTAGGTGCCCGGCCACCACCTTGTGTTTCCACGACGACAATGGTATTTTGTTGATATCTATGTAGCTGGATATCAAATGAAGAAATTTTAGTCATTTACTGACATTTTCTTAGTTGAATATTTCACTTCTTTAATAAATTTAGTTAATGACCATGGGGGAAGTTAAAATTGTTAACCCTAGTTTAGCAAATGCTTTGTCTTAATTTCTTGTATTGAAATATATTCTTAGAAGAGGATCACTGGATTGGATAGTTGCATATTCCCTACAAGCTTGTTTTCGTTTAATGCCTTTGTTAGATGATTGCAATTCCCCCCTTTTTGTACTCATAATATGACATATGTTCTAAGTTTGTTTGATGAGTGCTGCCTTTACAGGATGATGGATTCCGGTGGATTCCTCATAAGCATATAATGAAAAGTACTATGGTATGTAGTTTCTCTTTGACTGATCAATTTAAGCCTAAGAAGGTTTGCCTCAAAAGTTACAGTTTGAAAAATTCACTCTGCTTCTACCATTTTATCCATTGCAATTCTGTAAGAACCCACAAATTGACTTAGTGGTTCTAGCTGCTAGAACTTATAGTGCTGATACTTCTTGTTTGCATTGCTAATCCTTTCTTATGCTTTAATGTTGTCTTAAAATCTTTAGGTGTCTCTTTCATGTTTAATTTATATAGGATGGAAATATTATCATTCTATTCCTCACTCTTTCATTTCAGAATGTTATTGAAATAAACCAGGATCTGAAACCAGTACCTGCAAATAGAAGAGAGAGGAGAGGAAGAGAGACAGGGAGCAATTTCTGAGCTATGATAGATTCACCTTGTGTTCTATCATGGACTACCTTTATTTATAATATTTAGTTAGAAGGTTATGTACTCTTAAGCAGGAATACTTCTATAATTAGATGTCTTAATACAATGAAGGAAATGAAATAAAGAAAAACAACTCAAAGAGACTCAATTCATTGCACGATAGCAAAGAAAATACTGGATAGGCCAGGTTTAAACAAATTTAAGCTAGTATTCTCCAATAATAGTTGTGTGGATGGTTTATTGCTCGACTTGTTACTAATAATTTTTTTCCTTTTTTATATAACCGAAGGCAAAAAGTTCTGTCCAAAGTCTATCGAAGTAAAATAATGCTACAAATGGTTCTAAGATCTACACGTAAGAATGGATTTAGTAAATCTTCTCATTTCCTCCTTATTTCAATGGAGATTTCCGCCATTTGATCCTACATGAGTTTGTGTCAATTACTCATCTGCCATTTATCTTCCTCCCTTTTTGTTAGACGAAAACTACATCATTTTTTCAAACTGATTAAATTCATTTTGTTTTAGATAGTGAAGGGTGGGATTTTGGTTAAGTTGCAAAAATGGGTGTGGTGTATTTTTTTTTTATTTTTTTTGATAAGTAGTGTGTATGTATAAAAAAGGAAAATATACAGAATAAGGCAGTCTCAGTCTCCTTCTTTGAGCTGACCAAAGGAAATGAAAAGAGACCCCTTTAAACCAAGTAGAACAGGCCCTACATTACAAGGCGTAAATTCCGGAAGAATCATTGTTGACTGAATTGGGTGATTGGGCCCATACTTATTGGGGGTGTCTGTGATTGATAGAGGAGAGACAACTTTGGGTAAATGGAGAAGACACTGGACTAACATGGGTCAACCACTTACCTTGACGGGTCCACAAGGATGGTGGGAAGTCTTTTGGACGTGGAATCATGCTTGACCCACATAAATGGTTTACTTTAAAAATTTTGGGGGATTATCTATTTACAAACAAATGGCACATTCAAAGCTAGTTTGCATAACAATATGGTTTTAACCAATATCCCAATTATTTGGTTACACACATAGTGTGATGCAAGAGACATACAAGGTGGTTCAAGCTAGAATGCCCTCATACAATGTTTCACGTAAGCATGGCTGGTTCCTCTCGGGGGTCCTGGCACAACAGGGGGTACCCTCGTTAGATGATTTCACTTTTAAGCACAATGTATTGGTTAATCATACATGTTTTTATACAAGTGATGGTAAGGGGTGAATGTTCTTGCATTTATTTATAGCATCTAGTGTCGGAGGTTTGATATCAATCCCCAACAAAGCACCACTATAAGGATAATCAATTCTCCATTCCTATAGGCCTCCCAACTGCTGCATTCCTCTCTAGGGGAATATGTAGGGGCCTATTTCTGTTTAATTGGGTAGTGATTTTCATGTATAATGGCATATTATTGACCAACATGGGGATGAGGATGCATAATATTTGGCGTTGCCACTTAGGATAAGGGCATAGGACTCAATTGGTGAGCCTAATCCTTAAAAAAAAGGGCACGGGAATTTGTTTGGTCTAGAAATAAAGGGTAAGTGTCAAGTTACGGAGTTGGGAAGGTGTCAAGCACCCACTCCACCTGGTAGAACTAGTCTTCCTATTAGATGCTTAAAGAGCAAACATTCTCCTCGATTAATCCTATACCAAATGTCCTATGTTATTTCTATACTACTTATTTACACTACCACATATATTAAAGATCTACATTTTGTCTATTGAGTTGAAAGATAATACCTAAGCTTGACCTCTGTTTCGGTTTGAGAGGCAAGGACAACCCTTGTTGTGCATGCGAACTTCAGTTAGTGTCCTTCGACATAGGAAAAGGAGGATTCAACCATCTACTTTCCTTTTTTGGAGAATTTGGTATTTTATGACCTTTCACAACTTGAGGGAATTTTTTAGTGGCAATTTTCTAGGAATTTTGTAAATTTAAGAGAATTTAAGGGAATATAGAGAATTTGGAGCTTTTTGAGACTTTTCAACGGTGTAGGAAGGTAGGAAGGCTTCCTAACAGTTGATATATATATATATATATATAATTTTGAAATTTTGGAATTTTTGGGCATAAAAATTGAGGTGGGTGATCTTGAGTTGTCTAATGAATTTGGAACTTCAAGAGGGCATTTTGGGGTTCCTAAGGCCTCCTTGGGATTTTGGATTTTTTGGTATATTTGGAATTTCGAGGTTTTGGTATGCAATTAAGGCAAGGAAATTCTCAGGATTCTTAAGGAATTCTTTGGCTGAGAGAGAAAAGAGAGTGCATAGGGAAGCAAATAAGGGATTATTCAGACATTTAGAGCTCTCCAACAACCTTGGGATGTGTGTTTCTTGTCCTGGGAATGGAGAAAGGGCCTTATTTATAGGCACATAAAGGTAGGTGCAAAATGATAATTTTGGGTCTTTTGGCCCAAATTAGGATTTTGACTTTCGGGGGCTATTGTGAGAGATCTGGCCAATTTTTGTATACTATATATCATCGGATTCGTCTTTTCGAGTACTATCCATATATCATCAGATTCGTCTTTTCGAGTACTATCCAACGGCCTAGGTGTTGGCTCTTTTTTGGCTTTGAAAATATTAGGATTTGTGAAGAAGGGATCATGTCCTTCTGGCAACTGGGGGATTTCGACAACTGGTTTCATGCTGCTTTCACACCAATGGACATTACTTGGACAAATTCGTCAATATATAGCACGCAAACCTCATACACCACAATTTCAGGTATGGTTTGGTTCGATTAGGTAGAGTTTCAAGTATTCTCTAAAAATACCAAATCCTCTTATGTAAGATAGCATAGATCTTGTCCACATCCTGAATATCATCATTGATGGGGGAGGGTGAGAAAATCAGGTGTCTACAACTACCACATTCCATTTGCTCAGTTTGTATAATAAACTTCGGACTAGAAACTGAAGATCTGATAAGTGCAAGTCTGGAGCTAGGCACGTCCTTTGAAGATTAGAGCTCCTACGTAAAATAAAGGGAGGTTTTCCCACTGGTAGCCTGAGTTGTGTTGAATTATAGATGCCCTAGCAAGAGATGCATTATTTGAAAGGATGAAAGAGCTCTTTTCTTTTTGACTTTTTGCCCATATGCTTTTTTATACCTTTCAAGAATGTAATGAGTGTACAGGGACCAATCCATTGTCAAATATAATCACACTCAATGACATAGAGCATACTTTTAGTACGTTAGCTATAAAATAAGGTCGGGCAGTTGAGAACTGACTTTGATCTCGAGCTACCTTATCATACTTGTGCGGATTGATCAGACCCACTAATCCCTTGTCAACGTCAACCAATATAGACATATGACGCCTGGAATCGAAGCGAGGATCTCATGCTATCATTGAACGGATACTGAACCGCCATACTCAAGTAACCAGTCTCTATTCCAAGTACATCAACACACCATAGATACTTTGGGCTGCACTCTCATGGGTCTAGATTCACGAATCCCTAGTATCAATAGTTACCTAAAGCAATTAATGGCCCAATCAAATAAGGCTCCACAACATGCCACCATGCAATAAGGCTATAGTTTCATTCTAGTTGGGCAATGAAAGGAGGCCTCTTCCGCCATTATTTCTAAATGCTTTCTTTAGCCTTTGAAGTGCATTAGGATTTGTGGAAACTAAGGTCTATATAAGTGAGAAAAGTGACACCTTTATACCTATTTCAGTTATGGCAATGCTCCTATTCTATCTAAGTGGGAGCAGGGTTTGATTGAAGGAAGGGCAACATTTCAAAATGCAAGGGGTGTGTGGAAGCGAGTAGGCAGGAATGAATGCTATGTACTATACAATTTTCCATCTGATGTACTGGTGCTTCAACCATATAAATT
The DNA here is from genome assembly GCF_013358625.1 of Macadamia integrifolia. Taxonomy (NCBI): domain Eukaryota; kingdom Viridiplantae; phylum Streptophyta; class Magnoliopsida; order Proteales; family Proteaceae; genus Macadamia; species Macadamia integrifolia. The sequence continues at coordinate 17,317 of NW_024868121.1, forward strand.
AGGAATATAGAGATCAAAATTTGATGAGAAAGAGATACATTGTCACACTCCCCACCTTCCAAAGGTGCCTAGAGGACGGGCCAAAAGCCACAGAGCTGCGACTTGGGAGTGGATTCCCTACTGGCATGGGGATATGGCCATCTTAAGGCACATCACCATCTATAGGAAACACCAACGATACTCGGGAAGGCAACCCGATTGAGAGTCAAAGGATCCATAGTACCTGTTGCCTCTCGACTTTATGTTCATCATTTTTTAAAGCGGGGGTAAGGGATCTCTTTCTGCACCAAAAAAAAAAAAAAAAAAAGGTGGAGCAGAAGGGAGGGTGCTGCTTCACATTTTGTGGCACAACCTACCCTCCTTCTATATCACCATGCTAGAACGACTTTCCCAGTGAAGAGATCTTGTTTGTTGCAGAAGAAGATGTTGATTGAGAATCAAAGGAAGAAACCTTGAAACAAAACTTTGATGGAGCAATTAATCAAAATGGTAGAGGAGTAGGAGATGAAGTCATATCATTAGAAAATGCTCACATTCCGATCTCCGTTGGACTTCTCCTACACTAACAATGAGGGTGAATACCCAACATGTATAGCTAAGTTACAAACAGTTTTGGAACTTTCAGTGAAATGCCTTGATCTGTATGGCGATTCCCTACTCATCATCTATCAGACTCAGGGTAAATGGAAGATAAAGGGTCTGAAGGCCTTACCACCACGCCTATCTGCTAGATGTAGTAATACTCGCCTTCTGCTGAAAGAAGACACATACAGCCTTCGTTCACCAAGATATAGACACAAGCCAAATGAGATGCCTTTAGTTCTAGGGTTCAACTAAGACCTTCATCTAGCCTTTAGGCTGATATCAGGATGGGTCCGTCCACTTAATCCACTTAAAGAAAGGAAATAAGATTCTTATTCTCGGGCCTTTCACCACTCGCTATCTACTAATGATATAAGCTTCTCATCTGCCTTATGACCAGCTATGATGTATGGTGCAGAATGTTGGGCAGTCAAGAAGCGTAACATAGATAAGTTGAGTGTGGTTGAGATGAGGATGTTGAGATAGATGTGCGGTAAAACCCTGAGAGATAGAATAAGAAACGACCAAGTTAGATCAGATTTAGGAGTTGCCCCAATACAAGATAAGCTCAGAGAATGTCAATTATGATGGTTTGGTCATGTCCAAAGGAGGTCCTTGGATGCCCCAATACAGACGAGTGACCAGATGCAGATGCATAGAGCTAAGAGGGCTAGGGGCAGGCCAAAAATGACCATTGATGAGTTAGTTTGAAGAGACATGCAAAACTTACGTCTTCACTCGAGTATGGCATCTAACAGGGCTATCTGGAGGACTAGGATCTGGGTTTCTGATTGTTCATGAGTGGGATGCCCCAAAGTCATTTTTTTTTCAAATGCCTGTAGATCTATGTAGCTGACCCCATTTAGTTGAGATAAGGCTAAGTTTTGCTATTGTTGTTGTTGTATCCTCCATATGGTTTCTAGCTCATGCTAAATAACATTATAATTCCCATTGTACATGGTAATTAAGCTTCTTTTTTTTCCTTTAGAAAAAGGACTTTATGCCGGAGTGTGCTGTTTGCGCTCAGACTTAGGATGGGGCGAAATGACCACCCAACCCCAATGGAAGGCCCAAATTCTCCATGTTTGTTGATGCTTTTGGATGCACTCCCATTGCATATGGATGTGCTCCCAAATAGAAAGCTCTCCCTTATAAAATATTAATATCGTGAACATAGTTTTTCACATGTGTAGTATGCCTCAATCGTAATTTATAAAAATATTAGGGAGAAAAAGTAGTCTACCATAAGCTACACTAATGGGCCAATGGGAGTGTGTGCAAGAGCATATGAAGCACACGGGATATGAAGCAAAGGATCGAGAGAAGATAGCCTTCACCACTCCATGGGGAACCTATTGTAACAAGGTAATGCCTTTTGGACTGAAGAACGTTGGGGCAACTTATTAAAGAGCAGCTATGACCATACATGACATGATAAACAAAGATGTGGAAGTCTATGTGGATGACATGATAGTAAAGTCAAAAGATTGGTAGGGGCATATTCTCGCGCTAAGGCGATTCTTTGAAAGAATTAAGAAGTATCATCTAAAGTTGAATCCTCAGAAGTGTGTATTCAGGGCAATAGTAGGAAAGTTGTTAGGTTTCTTGGTGAGTGAATGAGGCATTAAAGTTGACCCTATCAAGATCAAGGCAATTCAGGAAATGCCCACACCTCGAACTGAGAAGCAAATACGAGGATTTTTGGGTCACATTCAGTATATTAGTAGATTCATAGCTCAATTGACTATAATCTATGAACCAATTTTCAAGCTACCGAAGAAGGATCAGCCCAAGGAATGGAATGACCAATTTCAATAAGTTTTTGAAAAAATCAAGGAATACCTCATGAACCCACCAGTATCGACACCGCCGATGGGAGGTGAACCACTTCTCTTGTACTTATAGTGGGAGAATATTCCATAGGCTCTTTGCTAGCATAGAAAGAGACAAAAGGAGGGGCCGAGCATGCCATAAACTACCTTAGTATGAAGTTCCTGGAATATGAGACACGATACACATCTTTGGAAAGAACTTGTACTGTGTTGATTTGGGCAACGAAAAGGTTGAGACACTACATGGCTTCCTATCCAGTGCACTTAATCTCAAGGATGGATCCCATCAAATACCTCTTCGAGAAACCAGCCCTAATAAGAAGGATGGCTCATTGGTTGATTTTGCTATCAGAGTTTGACATCACTTATGTTACTCAGAAATCTATCAAGGGGAAGGCCACAACCGATCATTTGGCTGCCTACCCCACAGAAGATAGAAGATCCTTGGATGATGCCTTTTCTGATGAAGGAATAATAATAATCGAGGAAGAAGACATAGCTAATGAATGGTAATTATTCTTTGATGGAGCAGCCAATCAAAAGGGGTGTGGTGCGGGAATATTGCTTGTCACTCCTGACAGCCTTTATTTGCCTTCATTATTCCACCTTGATTTCCCTTGTACCAATAATATTGCTGAATATGAAGCTTGTGCTTTGGGGCTTGAAACTGCTTTGACTATTAGAGTGAAAAGGATCATGGTTTACGGCAATTCATCCATCATCACCTATCAGACACAGGAAAAGTGAAAAACTAGGGATGAAAAGTTAAAGCCATATCAAGAACATCTGGAAGAGGTGGGTGAACACTTTGAGATGATCTCGTTCAAATACTTCCAGAGAGATAACAAAAGGTTTATTGATGCCCTTGCAACCTTGGCTTCCACGGTAGAATGCAACCCTATGGCTATGGTTCGACCATTCTTAGTAGAACAAATAAGTAGGCCTATTTATTAGAATTCGGTGAACTCTCTCACTGTGGATGGCCATTTTTGTTCTCTCATAGTGCATTTCATTAGGGAAAGGAAATACCCAGTTGAAGTAACTGATAGAGAAAAGAAATTTCTAAGGAGATACGCCACCCAATTTATCCTTCAGGAAGATTTGTTGTACAAGAGATCTTATGACAGAATACAGTTGTTGTGTGTGGATGAGGAGCAAGCGGCAACTATCATGGAGAAAATTCATCAAGGTCTTTGTGGACCCCATATGAATGCCAAGATGTTATCTAAGAAGATCCTTAGGCTGAGATATTATTGGAACGCAATGGAAGTAGATTGCGTGGACTTTGTCAAGAAATGTCACAAGTGTCAAATATTTGCTAACATCATACATATCCTGCCAACAGAGTTGCATTCGCTCAGTTCACCTTGGCCATTCTCTACTTGGGGCATCGACATTGTTGGGAAGATCAACCCTAAAGCATCCAATGGTCACGAGTTTATCTTGGTTGCCATTGATTATTTCACCAAGTGGGTAGAAGCTCAGTTATATGCAGTCCTCACATCTGCTAAGGTAGCCACATTCATTCAAGAGAATATCATTTCTCGATATGGAGTACCTCGAGAATTGATATCAGATCAGGGATACCATTTCTGAGGCAAGATCGAAAAAATTTGCACAAAGTTCGGTATCAGAAGGCATCAATCTACCACTTATAGGCCGCAGACCAATGGGGTAGTAGAAGAAGCCAACAGAAATATCAAAGTCATTGTAGAAATTGGCCGAAACACATAAGGATTGGGTTGATAAGTTACCCCTTGCCTTATGGGCATACCGAACTTCTGTACGATCCTCGATAGGGGCAACCCCTTTCTCTTTGGTATATGGGGTTGAGGCGGTTCTACCCATGGAAATCCTGGTACCATCCCTAAGGGTTCTTCTTGATAGTCAGCTACCTGAAGGAGAGTGGGTGAAGGCCAAACATTACAAGCTTAACTTTCTTGATGAAAGGCGTATGAAAGCCATGGATAATCTGAAGAAATATCAACTGAGAATGGTCAGGGCCTTTAACAAGAACGTGAAGCCCCGCCACATAGAAAAGGGTGAACTTGTTCTTCAAGAACAAAGAACCCCAATTCATGACCCAGGAGGAAAATTTAGGCCTAACTAGAGCAGCCCATTCATTATCAAAGAGGTTTTACAAGGCAAATCTGTAAAACTTATAGACCTCAACGCCGAAGAAATACCCAGACTAGTCAACATGGACCAACTAAAGAAATATAATTTCTGAAAAGGTGAACAAGCTGAACTATGTCAGACCTGATTCCTTTCGAGGGATACATAGGCATCTTGACGTGTGCAAGTGCGGTCTCAAGCATCTTAAGGCAATAAATTGGTTCCTCGATTAATAATCAAAATATCTTAAAAGATCATCATAGTTTGAGTTCCCCAAGAATCGTTATTTGGCATGCAAGGCCATTAGGTATCTATCATTTGCCTATTGGTCTGTTAATTCTTATCCAGGACTCTATCCCCCAAGAATCGCCATTTGGCATGCAAGGCCATTAGGTATCTATCATTCACCTATGGTCCATCAAACTCTTATCCAAGATTCCATCCCTTAAAATAAAATCACCACCCTGCACTATTTTGTCATGGTCAGCTTATTCCCCATCCTTGATCAATAAAAAAAAAAAAGAAGAGCTTAATGTAATAGTGGAAAAGGCTTGTTTGAGTCATTAGCTAATGAATAATGCTTTGATAAATCATCATATCTCTTTTGTTTGTGATGGCTTCTGAAAAAGTCATGAGCTCATTAGATGAGACATTGAGGAAATGGACCTTGGACATGAACATGAGGGTGCCAGGATTATTGGAATCCATGAATGTGTCATTTCTCGGTAGGATCAGGTGTGTGAAATTACATCACCAATTACTCCGGTAGGTGCCTCAACACTGACTCTTGAAGAATTCTGAGTTTGTATGTTATCTCCACCCAAAGATAGGTTATTCTAACCACCTTTGAAGAAAGATTATTTAGAAGAAATTCAGGACTTCTTCAGATGGAAAGAAGAGGAAATGAAGTAGTTCATCAGGTATGGGAAGATTCACATTCTGAAGGTGGCCCTGATCTTTATCCAATATCTACCAATGGTTGGAATCCATCAACGGAGATCACAAGATGCTTATTTACTTTACATGATAGCTTGCTATGTTCTCTGAACTCCCGGGCATAGTACACCGCTCGTTCTGGTTGAGGTGGTAAAATAGTTAAAGAAAGGTTGTGACATCATCCCTACGACTCTTGCAGAAATATTCAAGGGATTTGATGACATGAGCCATGGCATAGATTCAGACTAGATCATTATTAGTGGAGTCCTGCTATTTTTTAGATTTGGCTCCTTGAAAAACTGAAGTTAACTAAGCCATTAAAAGGGGGCCCACATAGAGCTCTTTGCTACCAGGATAAGAGGGAAGTTCTGAAATTCAACCTCATCACTGACTAGGAAAGGTACCTGCAAGAAAGGACTGCGCAAGATATCATGTGGAGATGCCCAAGGAGGCCACAAGAAGATTTTCTAATGAAGACCCCTAGCTACAACTACGTCAGGTTGATGGGATTGACTCACACATCTTTTTACTTGCCCACATACATCAGCCAACAATATAGGCTCGAGGTGATGGACCCAAAGGAGTTGGTGAACTTTCACCCACCTCAAAAGTTGTCTCCCCACCTTGTTTCCCGATTATTCTAATGATGACTTGAGTTGTAGAATTGATTATGCCTAAACATTGCAAACCACAAACAAAAATAAAAAGAAAAGGTTCTCTTTGTGTCAAAGATAGATTTCCACTCATAAGATGCCAAAATAAAAGGGGGAGGGTAAAAGAAAAAGAAAATATATACTTGTGTTTACACTTGCAGGAACCACAGGAACAAGTCCCAAAGGAGTAAAGTCATCATCTGAACTATATTCTGAGTCACCCCCATAGAGTCCCAGGGAACCTACAAATGCTAGTCCTGTTTGCTCTAGCCTTTGTGTCATATCCTGAATCAGTGCATCCTACTGTGTAATTTCTTACTCATAGGAACTGACTTGGCTCTCCAAAGCGGCGATCCTTCCTTCCTAAGGAATACATAAAAGGATCAAGAAGAAGGGTAAAAGGAAAAAGAGGAAAGTGGGAAATACCTTGGCAATAATCATCTCGCACAGGCCATAATGCATCCTCTTAATCTTAGAATAGATCTTCAGAAACACCTGAGAAAGAGCATATCAGCCAAAGGAAGTCAAGAGTCAATTGAAGGATGATCAGATACTCACATAATCATAAGGAATGGGCAGCCCAAGGGAAGTATCTACATCTGTGCTCTGCTCCAGAAGATGAGGGAGGCTGGGGTTGGCCGCGTTGGGATAGTACCAAGTAGGAAAGCCACGGAAGGGGATGTTGGCTACTCCGAGAGACCCACTAGCACTGGCAGAGGGTCCAGCTTGCATAGGATCAATAGCACTGGCATGTGAATGAATAGTAAAAGGGTCTACACGTTGTGTTCTCTCCTAAAAGAACATCAGTCAAGACAAAAACAAAAAGAAGTTGAAGCATGAAGGAAATATTCAAGAAAGGGCAACATACCACTGGACCATCAAGACCAAGAGGGGTGCATACTGTCTCCTCCTCCAGGAAGGGTTTGTAGTCCCTATCCGGGTCGAGAAATGATTCATCCCATACTCCATCCGCCAAACCCTCAATCTCATTTGCAGGGATGATCTTTGGGCAGTGCATGGTAGGTGAAGGAAAGCAGTGAGAGAGACGTGACTGGAGATCAGACCACTTGGGTATGACTCTCTCTCCCAGGTACCAGACATAGCATCATATGCCTCTGAAGAGGACCCGGTTCTCAGATAAGCATCTGGCCACAAAAAATTCTTCAGAGTCTAGAAATACGAGAGACTGGAACGGCCTCCAAGTGACCTGTAAATCTAAGGAAAAGTAAGTACAGCACAGGACAAAAGGAAGTTTAGTATCAAATATGGCATACCTCAGTAAGACAATTCAGAAGAGAAAGAGTAGTGGTCCCTGGAGGATGGCGTCATGCCCTAAGTGCTTGATTCTCTCCCCACCATATGGCTATGGGGAAGAAAAATGCCTGAGGATCCCTCAGTTTGGGAGCTGTAATCTTCAGGTGTTCAAAGCACCAAGGCAAGAACCCCATGCCGAGTTGCAGATATGATTCCGAGTGTTGTGGAGAGTCTACCCGAAGTACCAACGGACCCGGCCCTCATCTATTTGAGAAGAATTACTGCAACCCTCTAGCTAGATTTCTCCACAAGTCTTTCTCTTTATTCTTTCAGCTATATTTTCTAAAATCATAAAAGAGCCCCAAGAAGTTTTTCAATTTGCACAAAAGCCCACATGAATGTCAAATTCTCTAAATGACTCCTTCCTCAAGAACTTTGAAGATCTTCATGAGAAAGATGAAGAACTTCAAGGAAAACCTGAAGATCTTCGGAAAAATTTTGAAGAAACTCGAAAGATGCAAAATGGTTCAGATCTTCAAAAGGATTTCAAAAACCCAAACTCACTCACTCACAAATCACTCCCCACTCAGAAAAGTTAGAATGAGGAATAAACAAAGGGGGGGGGGACCATTTTATGGGTAAAAAAAAAATTAAATTCCAAATCAAGGCTCAAAGTTCAAAGTCCAAATTCAAGATTCTATTTCAAAGGTCAAAATTCAAGATTCCAATTCAAAAGTCCAAAAGATTAAAAATCCAAGGAAGAATCAAAGAATCAAAGGATAAAAAAAAATCAAGAATCAAATATTAATATCTTTTACAAGGTTGAAAGAGCAGTGAATTTCTTTCCTATAATTGACAGCACCTAATAGCCTAGCCAGGTTCGAAAGAACCCACCTGGAAGACCAAATAGCCCAGCCCAGTTCAAAAGAACCTGTATGATAGACCAGATAGCCCAACCTGGTTTGAAAGAACCCGCATAGAAGACCAGATAGCCCAGTCCAGTTCGAAAGAACCCACCTGGAGACCAAATTCCCTGAACTGGCACATGTACATACATGTGCAGGATTAGAGGAGCAACGAATTCCTTTCCTACAATCGACAACCCAGGTAAGTCCTAAAACTCTAAAGTAGTTGAGAGATATTATCTATTGTATTTTTCAACTCCGTCAATAATGAGAAAGATGATGGTAGTACATACTCTGGGTGACAAAATGTGGTCGTTCTTTTCTTCTCCCTTCAGCTGTTGGCATAAGCCTTGGCCAAAGAGGGGCATTTTGTAGACATCCAATTTTATCATCATCCTCTGGCTATAATGAAATACAGATCTTGGACACGACTTCTGACTTCTGATCAACATAGATGATGATTGATCTAGAAAATCCAGAAACATTCCCCACTTATCTAAAACCTTGGAAACCCCCACGTGGGAGAGAAGAGGGTCGACAATACAAATGGATAGTGCTTGGAAAAATGATTCCGACAATATATGGCACGTCAAAATTAGACCGTCGAATCTCCCACAATCGTCATCAAAAAATTCCATAATTCACTCGTGTGCTACGCACGCTAGCCTGCCAGCTAGCTATCCTGCACAGCATTGGACGTGCCCCCGCATAACCTAACCAGCACCACTATATGATGCTACTGGTGCCGCCACTGGCTGCAGCCTGCACCCTGCACCCCTGTCTACTGTAACATGTGCACAGCTGCTGCTAGCCGATGCACAACTGCTGTCTAGCCCATGCACAGCTGTTGCCCACCCAGGCACATTGCCTACCCATCCGTGCATCCATGTCGATCATGCTCCATGTATTTTCAACCCAACCTTGTGTGCCACTATCGATGGTTGGAATTTATATTCGACTGGCCGGATGGGTGAAGAAATTTCCTCTTCACCCATTTCTACGTATACACTACTCCAGTGGCATGCCCTACGCCGTAACCTTCTATTAGTCCAAAAATCCACTTTTTCCCCCATTGGCTAAATTTCTCTCTCCTCCCATTTGTTCAAAACCCACTTTTTACCCATTGGTTAAAATTTCTCTCTCCTCCCATTTGTCCAAAAACCCGATTTTTAACCATTGGCTAAAATTTCTCTCCTCCTATTTTTTCTAAAACCCCCCTTTTTTCATTGGTTAAAAAAACTATTTTCACCCACTTTAGTCCAAAAACCCCCTTTTGTCCATTGGTTAAAAAGCCCTTTTCACCCACTTTAATCCAAAACCCCCTTTTGTCCAGTGGTTAAAGGAATTCTCTCTCCTCCCCTTAAGCCTGGAAATACTATAATATCCCCCTCCTTTAGAAAAAAGACACCAAAAAATTACAACCCCACTTAGGAAGTGAAGCTCTGCCCTCTCTCCTCCTCCCATCTCCTTTTCAGTTTCTTCGGGTCTTCGGAGCAATCTTCATTAAGATCCAAAATTTTGTTCGGATCTTCGAAGTGTTCTTCGAGATCTTAAAGATCTTCAATTCAAGTTTTTAGTTCAATCTATTTTTTCCAAAATTAGTATGTTTTGAGTGTTCTTGATCTTTGCCGAAAGTAGAAATCCCTTCCCCCTTGAGGTTCTTTGGGTCTACGAAGAGATCTTTGTCAAGATCTGGAGTTTTTCTTAGGATCTTCAAAGTGTTCTTCGGGGCTTTGAGGATCTTCAATTCATTTTTAGGTCAATCCAATTTTTCCAGAAATAGCCATTCATAGCCAAAGCTCTGTCTGAGTGCCCTTGGAATCTTTTTAGAAATAGCCATTCTCAGCAGAAGCTCTACCAAAGTGTCACCTCAGCCTAACCCTCCCCTAGCCTATCCCCAACGGAAGCTCTACAGGAGTGCCACCTCAGCCTAGCCCTCCCATAGCCTATCCCTAGCAGAAGCTCTATCGGAGTGCCACCTTATTCAAAGCCCAGAAATAGCCTTCCCTAGCTAAAACTCTGTCCAAATCCAAATCCAGAAATAGCCTTCCCTAGCCGAAGCTCGATTCGAATCCAAATTTGAAAGTAACCATTCCTAACCGGAACTCTGCCCAAATATCATCACAATCAAAATCTCTCGAGAAATAAAGTTGGAGGTTAAGACCATTTTCCCCTAAGATAGGAGAATCTAAAAGACAGTCCAAGAAGGTACTAATCAGGGGGCCACCCCTTTTGACTCGAAACAGGGCTTAAGTTCAGGTATAATTTCTCAACCGAATTGTCATCATGTAGACTTTATATAGACCTTGTTTTAGTGTACATAGTTGTTTAAATTCAACCAATGTATATATGTGTGATAACTTAGCCATGCATGTGGAATAGGAATAATTGTGGAAAATGTTCATTCTTAAGCATCTAGTAGGAAGATAGGTTGAACCGAGCAGATTGGGTGCTTAACACCTTCCCAATTATGTAACTTGACACTTACCCTAAATCTCTGGACCAAACCAACTTTTGGGCAATTTTCTTCAAATTTAACCCCACCCCCAGGTCCTAGACCCATAATCTTAAGTGGTGACTCCAAACCCTTTTGCATGATCCTGATCCCCATATTTGACCATCATCAAACCCCCATCTAGAATGATGAATTTTACATTTTTGCAAAATAGGCCTCCACATATCTCAAAGAGACGATACGGTGATGTGGGGCCCATGAGTGAAGCACTCACAACACACACCCCCTCCCTCATGAAAAGAGAAGAGAGAGGAGAGAGGATAGAATGGCGACTCGTGAAGTCATTGATCTCCAGCCGCTACCCTCACAATATGCCCGTATGGTTTGGTTTGATGGCCTCTTCTCTTCCAGGTTGACACCAATACTCTTTACCGATCTTAAGTGTAGAACATTTAAAGTGAACCCATTGTTAATGAGAACTTGGGGAACCACCTTATCAAGACATTCTACCATGATGTGTAGAGCCCTATTGTGCTAGGTTCCTTTGGGGAGTTCAGAGCCTAAGAACATCAATGACTGTACCGCATAAGTTACCCCTACTATGTGTGAGAGATGCATCGGATCTATCTCGATTGGCACTTGCAATTGGTGAGAGACTTCAAGACTGCTTCACGGTGTGTGGAGGAGGCCATCAACAATCCCCAAATTGAGATATTAGCCTGATCCTTCTTGAGCTGGGCCAAGATTGGATTCTCTGGTTCTTTCTTCAAGCCACTGGTTCTAGCCTCTAATCCTTAACTGTTCTACTGCTAGGGCCTTGCCCTTGTAGTCTCTTCCACTTCGAGTTTCCATCACATTGACAGGTTTCTTCACGATGATCTCTATAGGATAACATTCTTCATCATCACAATTTTTTATGGTAATTATTCTTACCTTAGGATTATCCTTCTCTTCTAATTCTCCTTCCTTGTTAGGAGTGGCAAGTCGAGGTCCTCCACAAATATTCAGAGCCCTGGCTCGCACCTTCTTTGCTGTATTGGAAAGCTGCATAACTGTTGTATCCACCATCTCTGCAAGTGTGGCATACCCCCTATTTTTTCAAGGATTCCCAATTGCTCAGTGTAGTAGTGTTCACCAATGGCTATGTTACCTAACATCTGATCAATTTCATCAGCCTCGAGTTTTATGTCAACCAAATGATTATAAACATAACCCATGTGTTTTTCTATAGGGTTTGCTTCACCTTCAAAAGTGATGTCATACCCTTCACTATCTTCTAAATCTAATGATGGCTCATCTCCTTTCATGTGAATCGTGAGTGCTGACTGAATTACATCGGTTGGGTCAATCATCGGGTCATCTTCTCCGATTGTGTACAAAGAATACCCTCCAAGATCTTTGGGTGAATAATATTTAGACTCATCATCTTCATTATTGTCCCAAGGTCCCTGGTAGTCATCCCAGTCCTGGTACTCATCATCACCTTGAGAATCAGAGTCATCCCATCATTTTCATCTTCGCTCTCGTCCTCATCATCGCCGTCATCATCCTCTTCTTCGTTGATTTATCCCTCACTTGGTTCTTCATCAAATTCCTCCTGACCATCAAATCCTCCCATGTGCAAACATTCATAGTATTCGGAGCGTATGGATGGGAAGATTTCTATAGGGCCAGACTCATCATCTTCTGTGTTACTACTGATGTGGATTAGGGAAGTGTGTTCTTTGATTTGTTCCCCTATTGCCAATGTTATTACTGCTTTGAGGAGGTCACCTATGACTTCTTCAATTGTCTCCGGATTATTCTCCCGATGTATGGTTGTCTGAATTAAAGAAGTGGGATCAACATCTTGATTTTCTCCTAAGACATTCACTAAACCTGTTGATGAGGTTATCTTTGGAGAATCTGGAAATACAAGCATATCCTTCCAATTGTATCCATCTATCCATCCTTTGGGTTATCCACCGATCCTTGAGAGTGGAACTGACATGAAGGTGATGAGGGATATGAAGCGGGGTGGTATGAAGGTGATGTGATGTGAGAGGTAGGATATGAAGATTGATAGTAATAAGATAAGGAAGTTCCTTCTCCTTGATGGGGGTGGGGAAGGTTGCTGATATAGAGGAAGTTGGTGGTATGGCAAATGTTGATGGTGGGGTAAAGGTTGGTAATATGGTGGGGGTTGAAGGTATGGTACAGTGGATCCCCTTATTAATGCGGAAGGAGGAATGACAGATGTTTGATCTTTTGATTCTTCTTCTAATAACTCTTCTCTTTTGTGAGCCCTTATGGCCTTGGCCCTTTGACTCATGGCCTTCCTATAAGTGCGGGCATATATGTGATTCTTCTGGGCTCTAGGTGTGATGAGTTAAGGGGGGTCATTCGCTATTGAATCTTTGTCTAGATTGTTCACATGATCATAGAACATGGGATGAGAAAAGTGCTTATCTGACTGATATGTGTAAATGACCCTTTAGAAGGAGTTGCACTCCTTTTGACAAGCATCCTTAACGAAACCATAGTTATGCCATA